>NC_134700.1:146186552-146311552 GCF_043290135.1 Rhipicephalus microplus | reverse complement strand
TAGTGTCTACGTGGGCTCTTTAAATGGTGCTTATACCTCCATGGGAACTATGAGAAGTACAGGCTTCGGACCTTCTTTGGATGGCTCACGTTTTTGATATTTGCTACGCTTAATTCTCGAGCCTGAAACAAAGCGATAAGAAATTACGTTCAGTTAAAAATTGCTTAATTCTTTGTGCGTAAATTTTATTGCAAAAAGTTTTTGTGATCGTGATGTAAGTGAAACCTGGACAAATTTAACCACCAGGGTGTGCATTGCTCACCATTGCATTTCATGTTTGGCATCAAGATATAACTATATACTTTTTGCAACACATGAAAACAAACACTTTTGTTTTGCCCTCGAAAGTGTACATTATTTACTTATGGAAATAATAGTACAATATTAGGTGAGAAACACTAAATGTATTGGCTGCAATGCCAGGTCTGTCCAAGTGGTCTGCCCCCAACGCATCTCTCGTTTTGTTGTGTTTTTGAGTCAGAGGAACAAGACGGTGAGTTCACTTAGCTGCGCCATCGTATTTCAGTCAATTTAAACGAGTTTCGGAAAGAAATGATTGTGAAATCATTGAAACTCCACGAAATATTCTGCGCAGGCATGGGATGCTACACCTATGGGCAATGGTCAAATGCTACTTGTAAAACTACAACATCACAGCAAATCTCAGACCTAATGGTCTTCAGCTTTTTTGAACAACAAAGGCACTGCTTCAGTGCTTTGCATTGCACCCAACTACCCAGGCTGCACGTAGAACGAAATTGAAACTCCAAAAAAAGATCCATAGACAGTTCGCTAGCTAACGCAATCCAGTTCAAAGTCTGTACTTCCCATCATTCCTGTGGGGTATAACGATCGCAGCACTAGATTTTTCTCTAGGTATTATTGTATGAAACTCTATAATGTCGACGTACATAACCAGCATGTCGGCGATGGTATTGTTTCGGCGCTCGGTGAGGCCATTGGTTCGTGGGGGTAGGCAGTGGTCTGGCGGTGGCATGTGGGGCTGTATCTCACTATTGCATGAGTGAACTCCGCGGTGAAGGCTGTATCTCTGTCAGTGATGAGCACCTCAGGGGCGCCACGACGCAGGACAACGTCGTGAACAAAGAACTTCACTACCTCAGCGGCACTGACTCTAGGTAGGGGCCCCTTTTCAGTGTAGCGGGTGAGGTACATAGTCGGTGGTGACAACGATTCATTTATTTCTGCAAGTCGACGTGGCAAATAGATCCAGTAGGTCCGTACCGATTTGCTAGAATGGTTGGTGAAGAGGTTCGATAGGCTGAAGGAAGCTTGCTGGTCTTGTAGGCGGTGTATTTCATCGCGGACAGCCTTGGCATGTCCTGACATAACGAGTGATGTCGGTGGCAAGTCGTGGCCAGTAACACTTTTCCTGTATTCTTGCAAGTGTATGGGAAACATTCAGCTGTCGGGTCATTGTGTAGGCCCAGAAGTTCTGGTCTCGCTACTGAAGAAACCACGCGAAGGTGTTTGGCTCCATGGGGAGAGAAGTTCTTCTTTGACTGAATTCGGTTTTGCAAGAAGAACACTCCCTACTCCACGTACCGTGTGCCCTCCTCAAGCCATGAACCCCGCCCAAATCGTGATAAAGATGCCGATTCCATCACGGACATTTGAGCCAGCCGCTGACTGAAAGGACTACCCAGAACTTTTACCAGATGTCACAGGGCTATGACGCTGATGAAGGCAGAGGCAGCTCATCAAAAATGAAACTGTTTATTTGGCCGAACTTGTGGCCGGTAAACTGAAAGTCAGATTATACCAACACACTTGCACTGATATAGGCAAAGAGAGCATAAGCTGTTGATCAACTGATCATCGTTAGGACGCGCTGTCTTTCCAAGCTTATAAATTGTGGTCACAGAAGACCTGGAATAGTTTAGAGTGTTCACGTCTTGTGTCCAATCTTAACAAAATGATCTACAACAAATGAGAAGGTTCTCAAAGAGAGGTGCGATTGCTGAGTATTGCTTACAGAATTTGTGGCTTTAAACCGAGCACATCAAAATAACAGTCGAGGCAATATCACATAATACTCCAGTTTTGTCCGTGTTAGATATATTAGATGGCTCGTAGTGCCGTGTCAATTCCACGAGCACTGCAGTCTGTTGCTAAGCATTAGAAGAGCTGACAGACACACTTTCTACAGCAGTCATCAGAGTGTTTAAAGTCACCAGTGTCGCAATGCAATGCAGTCGTCTCTGCCCTCTTCAGAATTGCATTGGCCGCAGCAATTGCCGAACTGTATGCCTGATGCAACCACTCAACAAGGCTTCTCCTTGTCACCATATTTGCATCTTTCATGGCCTTCCTGTTCAGGCCGAACTTCCTCACATTCAGTAGGATGCTCTCCTCCTTTGCCAGGATTGGTTTCAGAGACGACTCGATAATCTTGAGAATGCAACATTGTTGTTGCTTCACTCCAGTTTTACCTCTTTCATTATATGAAGCTTTTGCCTGAGCGTGAGCGGTTTTCAGTTCTGTGACATTAGGCCACACAGCAGTCGCAACCAAGAATTTGAAAATTTTGTCGCACACCAATATGGGTATACAGATAATTTTGCATGTGGAAACAGAAGCTGCTGTGCGCAAGCTTCCATAGAGACATAGAGATGATGGAATGACAGTAGGCCTGCTGGATTTTTGGGCAGTGCGTGAGTCTTCACAAGCTTCAAATAATTGCATGTGGCAAAGTATGCTCAAAACAGTGCACCAGCCCTCTGGTAGCTAGAAAGCAGACAGTTCTGGTTCCTGTGGCTGTCGTACCATTAACATAATTCACACATCAAGTGCAATCATACAATTCCAGTGTAAATATGTCAACAGTCGTCTCTCAGCACGTCCAGTGCAATGATGTGAATTGTCACCCACCATAAAGGGAGCTTGAAATTATTTGCTATTTTATCTGCTCACAATGGTCATTCGAAAAATACCCTGCCAGAAGAACAAACAAAACAAAAATGGCCATACTGGAAGTGCGCAGCATGGTGAGCTATGCAATGCGACAAAGAAAAATGCATTCTGGCTCGCTCTGGCTAGCTATGGCACCCTGCGAGCTAAAGAATTGAAGAGACCCTGTGTTGGCGATGCGGAAAAACTAGGTTCCTCGACTTACGGCTTTTTTTTTCTAAGTCCAGGGAGTTACCGTACTAGGTGAGGCTGGCGTAAAATTTAGTCGTAAAAAATGCGTTTAACACGTCATTGCTATCGAGGTCTTGCTTGGACCAAGCCAATTCATTCTAAAGTACGTGGTTGTCTCATGACAGAGGGATGTGTAATTAAAGTTTCCTATATGTTGAATAAATATGTGTAGAGATATATTGTTAGTACATCAACATTATTCATAGTGTTCTTGAAATGTTGCTAGATAAAAAATTCATTGTGGTATTCCGATCTGCATTCTTAATTAAAACCTTTGACAAGGCTTGGAAAGTTCTTAAATACCCTCTATTATTACCTTTGAAACAGAAAGAAGCTTGTAAGAAAGGCATGTTTCTTTGCGTTTCACTCATGCAGTTAGGATTTATGCTGCTGTAAATTAAAAAAAAACGCCGATTATTCAGTTGTAGCCTTTTCACAACAAACCACTACCACAGTTTCTGATGGCCAAGAATCTGTTACGGACACCTCTTAATTATTTCTTTGATTGCGGCACCTGCTAAGCATTTTATTTTTCCCACACGATGGTGAAGAACAGAACGAAAGATAGTACATATAATGAATGTGAATTTCAAGGCCGTTGCTGCTGTATAAAATTGAAACTTGTATGTTGCAGTATCATTTCGAAGAACTGTAGTTGACTTAATCTAAGTGTAACAGAATGGTAATACCGGCCATTTTAGTTGTGGCTGCTACTCCTGGCTTAGCATGATGCGGTTTCCAGGTAACCCGAACATTTGTGAAAACAAAAGGACAGCGCACCTAAAGTGACTGTTGTAAAAATGTTTGTTTACAGGCACATGCTACGTGAGTTTTAAAATACTTTTTTAACCCATTTTATCATTATAAGTATTCAGTACGTGCAAAACATAACCCTTTGAAAGATGGCCATTGCGCCATACCAGTTAAAATGAACATAAATCATGTGTCTCTGCATAGTTGTCAGTGCTGAAAATGGCTGACTTGCAGTTATGCAGACAGCCTGGAATCTGATCGCACCAGTAGATTAGAATATGAGATATTCACTTTGACTCTTTCACTGCATTGCAGGCATAGTTAGGTCATTTAATAAGCCTGGGTGAAATTAAAACGACATGTAATATTTGGATGCATTATTGTAACATGCATTATTGGGCTTTTTAATGCTATTATGCTGTGCTTGGACTGCCTTGAAAGTACTACTCATACAGTTTTTAGAGATTAAGAATGGTTAGGGTTTAACACCTCAAAAGTTTTAGAAATTAACAGAAAAAATCACCATAACTTTATTGTGTATAGATTGAGATCCACGAAGCCTTTCTTGTTATGACAGTGCCGTGTCTTCAAATTCTGCCAAAGTGAATGACGCACACTTGTAGCACTTTTTAGGGTGTTTTTATTTCTTGGAAAATGTATGCACTTAAGGAAAAAAGTCTGTTGTGCCAGAATGTGCATTTGGGAGGAAACCTTTAAAAAGATATTACGAAGTTGATTGTATTTAGTAGAGGAAGATGTTTTACAACATGTGTTGGAAACGAATATTTAAGTTTCAGGGCTTAGCTTTGACTACTTTTACAGCGAAGCTGTTCTGGTCAACTCTATGCTAGTAGTAGTAGTAGTAGTAGTAGTAGTAGTAGTAGTAGTAGTAGTAGTAGTAGTAGTAGTAGTAGTAGTGGTAGTAGTAGTAGTAGCAGTACCAGTAGTAGTAGTAGTAGTGGTAGTAGTAAACTGTAGTGACGATGGTGATCATAATGACAGTGACTTTTGGTGCAAAAGTGGGAAAGCAATTCACTCTAATTAATTATGCTGATTAGATAGCAACATCAATTCTCATAAACCAAGGCAATATACCCTGGCACGTAAGAGGGTCATGTAGGTAACAGGAAATGCGTACTTGGCAAGACTCCACCTGTGCTAGCAGCTAATGTCATAGCCTGTAAATAAAAGCCATTGCCTGGGCCTGCAAGTCTGGGGATCTCACTCCGGCCAATCACGTGTAAGCACCTCTATTTGTAGTGCAGCGGTGGATTTATGACACCATGCTATCTCACTAGCCAATCAAACACATTTGAGTGCTTACAACGTCGCTGTTTGATTATATTCCCAGCATGGTATTGGCTCATTTTTAAAGTTTTTTAAAATAGACAATTTTTCACAAAAGTGTGCAATTATGCTCCAAAAGCATATACTGCTGATAGCACACTAATTTGGCTTGTAAAAGCGAGATATTAGCTTTCCTTATCTTGCCACAAACAACTGTTGTGCATGTGCCAAAGTGCTTTGTCTTGTCCTGCAGATGTATCATTTGCTCAGCTGTCTTTGCAAGCCAAGGGGGATCGGATGCTCTCATACGGGGCCACACGCCCAGGCTCATTTGCACTCTTTGGATGCGGCTATTCAAGCACAAGTGCAATCTGGCACGCCACATGAAGCTTCATGCCTACGAGGCCGATAGACGGTCTATACCCACTCTACCAGGCCTAGTGGCACAGCAAAAACAACATTCCGAGTAGACTGCACTGCATAGACCCAAGCACATTGTACAAAATGAAGTTGGTGCATTAACATGTTTTGATAAAGCAATATCAACAATTAACTGTTGAGAACTCCCTACCGTGACATTGCTTGCTTGTATGTATGCCAATGAGGATATAATAATGTGAGCGTGAGTGTATGTGTGTGCTCGCATTCCTACTTACACTTTGTGTCCCTGTGTGTCACTGTGTGTCACTTTAGTACAGTGCGTGTCAAATGTTTATTGAGTCGGTGTGTAACTGTGCATATTAGTGTACATTTTGCCGTGTGTTTGAAGTAGGCAGTACGTGATAACAGCTTCTGTTTGCCACAAAAAAGAGGAAGAGCCTTTATTCTTCCCTTAAAGGGTCATTAGCATAGACTGTATAAGAAGTGTATTTCTTATATTCTCAACAATGTTGTGCATGTGTGCAGGTGCCTTTCGAAGGGTGGAGCATAGCTTAGAATTTTTGTTGAGTGAAGGTGAGGAGGGAGGGGATGGACGTCACTTGGCAGAAGGAACTTCCTGGTTCTGAATGTGATAGCTGTAGCTGACAGGCATGTCGGCCTGGTAAGGTTGAGATGCCCCACTAGGCCTCTTAGTCAGCGTTTTGCAGCATTTTTTATTGATTTTGTAGTTTCTCTAGTGGGGCCTCTTGTTTAGCATTCCGCATCACTTTTTATTGATTTTCTAATTCCTCTTTTAACTCTTGTTCCAGAATTTTTATTTTGGAGGAGGGGAGATAACTATACTTTATGTGTTTATGTGTGCATCTGTATGTGTACGTGTATATTATGCAAGCAAAACTGAAAAATTTGGGGGGGGGTGTTGTCAACCCCCCTGCCTCTTGGCTACGCCCCTGAAAGTAAGTGACTTTAAAAGAACCATGAGTGTGCACATGTCTTTGTCGTTCACTTTTCTATACTTAAAGGGCCCCTCACCAAGCCCCATAACAAATTCTAGTTAGACGCTGGAAGTTGTGTGTCCGTAGAAGACCAATATGGCACGCGAATTTTTCTCAATCGGTTCATTACGAGCTGAGAACG
Source organism: Rhipicephalus microplus (assembly GCF_043290135.1). Taxonomy (NCBI): domain Eukaryota; kingdom Metazoa; phylum Arthropoda; class Arachnida; order Ixodida; family Ixodidae; genus Rhipicephalus; species Rhipicephalus microplus. The sequence continues at coordinate 146,304,832 of NC_134700.1, read as the reverse complement.
TGCAAGAGCATTACTTTCATTTCCAGGGCTGGCGTATGGTGTATGCCGTGGGGACACCAATGTACGCGAAACAGAGACACATTAGCCTCGCATCTTGTTGCAATTCACAGGAAAAAATCAAAAAGACGCACACATTCGCTTTGTGTGTCTCAGTATTTTTTTTTCAAGTTTTAATAATCTATTCAAGTAGCAAAGTATGCAAACTACACATACCGTGTGAAATAAATTTTGCCGTGTCACGTGCTACTGTTGACGACGACAGAGCACAGTCGTCTTCATAGAAAACCAACGTCACTCCACTTCCGTCTACTTATGGGGATTCCATCGTCTGTATCATTCCCTCAATCTCGACGCGCGCCCGTGAAAGGAAGGGCAAGCAGCGTTCATCCTGAGATTTGACCCATTACTGTGGCGCGTAGCGTTGAAAATTTGTGCAGACATGATCATGAATGCCCCATGTATACATTGCGCTTATTAGCTCAAAATTGTGTAACCAGGTGAGGGGCTCTTCAGGTGCATGGATCCATTACTAGGTAGTCTTTGGCTGATGATTCTTATGTCTAGTATTTATGTTGTACTATACATGTATTGGTGTAAATAAAGTGGTTATTATATTGTTACCTACTTGCTCTACCATGTCCTTCCATGATGCAAACAGCTTTACGACTAGTGACACAAGCACCGGTGCATAGGTAGCGAACTTATGGAGAACTATTCCTCTGGTGAGTCACTAGACGCGTTGCCAGGTGGGCTCCTGCCTTTGCTCTCTCCAGCGTTCTTTATTAGTGTGGGGCTCCTCACACATTTTTACGATGCGTGGTTGACCCATAGAAACCATCGTGAGTAGTGCACCTAAACAGGGCATACAGGAAGGAAGAGATGAGCGTAGGCGCACACTAATAACCAATTTTATTGAAGGCATATCCACACTTCTATACGTCAACGAGCTTTGCAGGCGCTTCATCGCAGCAACCGATATAGGTAGATAAAAAAATCAAACAAGGTGCAAAATAATTTATATTAAACACTGTACAGCACAAAAAAGCAATGCTTTCCAGCTTTTTAATAAAAAATGCTTCTAACATTCCACAATGCCTTTCGCATTTACTTCTACCTAAGATTTTCACAAATCGGAATCGCGGTTCACAATGCGAGCACCCTATGCAGTGGTCGACGATGTCTCTCCTTATTATTCAAAAGTTTTTTCGTGCTCGTGCTTTTTTTCGTTTATTGTTTCGTAGTTGACCCATGCTTTCCACTTATGACCATGTAAAAACAGCACCTATACTCACCTGGCGTGGTTCCATGAAACAACTTGAAACGAAAAAAGTATGGATACTAGGGGTGTGCACATACTCGAAAATTTTGAATAACGTATCGAATAATGTAACGAATAATGTTCAATTTAATTTTGTAGACAAACCAAATACCATGTGTTCGACTTAGCGTAAATTTTTGAACAATTTTCAGATAATTATTACTAATGAGAAAACCCCAAAAGAACAATGCGTTTACACTACATACTAAATAATTACTATAGGTTATGTTACCTGCAAATAATAATAATGAAACTAAATCAAAAATACTAATTACTATAATATTATTATTATTATTGTTGTGGTTGTTGTTGTATACAATGAGATTACAATGATCTCTAGGTGTTTTTACCGGTGGACCTTGAAAAACCTTGAGAAGGCCAAGAAACCACTCGATGAAGCACTGCACATAGAAAATAAATGAGAAAGCGAATAAAACAAGGCGTAACATAGTTCCCAACACAGATGTCTGGCAAATACTTATTTTTTCTAGCGTTTCAACTCCGTTTTGTGATTCTGATGCTGACGTGTTGGCCGGCTGGCGGTCAAACAATGCTGTTTAAAAAGAATATGACTTCCATGGTAGAGCAAACAAAAGAAACGCAAGAAAGACACACGGCGACCACTGGCGCAGTGTGCCATTCTTGTGTCACAATTATTGTGTATTTTGTCTTTTTACCTGAGTAATCAGTAAATGCGATACAAACAAGCCCCGTTGGCAAGTTTAGCATAAAGAGTATGTACAGCTCAACGCAGCGCACGTGTAGTACAAGTCTCAGCTTACGAATAGACTGCATTGTAACTACGCTTACCGATTCGCAATCTCATTTGAGAGCTCAAGTTAGGCGACTGAAGCATCCTCAGTAATGACTAATCGATGGACGCATCTGACGGTGGTATGTGCCGAGTAATCGCATCCTTTTTGGCTGTAATCGATGATTCCGGTGCTGTTGCGGCATGTCTTGAATCTCGATGCGGAATCTTTTTCGTGAGGTCCATGAGGATCATGTTCGACTCGCACTTCAGCAATGCCTGTGGTCTGTTTGGAAGCGCACTGCCGATGCACCTTCGCTCAGCAGACGCAGAGCACAAGTTGTAGCGAGCGAACTGAACGTAGGCATGCATGAATGGCTTTCCTTCAATGTACCACGTGCACTAAAGAAGAGGTAAAAGAAGAGAGCGTGACACATAGCTTCTGAAAAAAAAAGCAAGGTGAACTCCCCGAATTTATCTTCCGCGAGTTCCCAAAGCCATTTTTCCCCATTATACCACGGCATCTTACTGCTCTCTTCCTCGCAACTGTAGGTTTCGCATGACAGTCGTGCTTGCTTGGGGTCCCTGCAGTTGTTGGGTACTGCGGGGTGGTTGGTGACCATGCTGGCGGCGCACACGCTATAAGGCTTACTGAGAAATGCAGGAACCACAGCGTTCGTATGTGCTTAAACTAATATCGCCATGTGCTTCTGCCGCAGAGCCTTCGCGATTCACGGTCGCTTTGACGAACAAGCCGCGTGCAAGGTCGCCTTTCTTCTCGTTACTCCAGTACTCATTGTACGTCTGCTGTCTAAGAGAAAATGCGTGACCACCCCTCTGGAGACACCATTTGCCTGCAGAAAACGCAAGCCCCCGAAGAAAACAGAAAACACGTGTTCCGAAGCGCCTTCTCATCTTTAGAACTTTGAGCGGGCATTGCCGCGACGTTTCGGAATGCATACGATTCCTCTTTAAAGTTCAAAGAGGGGAGCCACTAACCACCCGTCCCCATCCTCGGCTGCGGTACAGTGTACTAGTACACTGCAGCTGCGGGCAACGCATTCGGAGTGTGCGAAGTAAGCAATATTCTTTTGCTTTTTTTTTTCTCAGTAGATGAGTACGTAACCAGTTCTTCGAACATGTGGTTTCACTTTGAAGTCGCGTTTCGGGTTTAGGGGGGGGGGGGGTTTAAATGAAAAGAAGAGAAAAGTGAGCCCCGTAACGGTCTCTCAGGGTGAGGACACCTCAACATTAGCTCACGTGGGGGGGGGGGGGTAAGGAGAGATGAAAAAGTTAGGATTAAAAGTTATAGAGATACAGAGAGAGAGGAAGAAGAGAGCGAGGTGCAGGGCCTGCGAGAGAGGGAAGTAAGGATAAGATAGGAAAGATGGACACGATCGCACGAGTCCGATGACGGGGCACCACTCGGCGAGAGCTCTTCTCGGCGTCGGGAGATGGCGTAGGGTGAGCCAGTCAGCCAAAGCTGCGCTGTCGTCGGAGATCGCGGGGGCACAACCGGTCGGCACGAAATCAAGCGAACGAGTGTGAATTCAGAACTGGTGCTAGCTCGGCCTTTATCCCTCCTGTTTCGGAGTGCGAGTGTGTGTGGCCGCAGCGAAAGTGGACGGGCCACTTGCGTTCTTACTATCACTCGACTCAGCCTTATCAGCCGACACAGTCTTCCACGAATGGCACGTCACCTGAGTTCGCTTCAAACGGGTGATGGTTTCGCTGGTGCCTTGGACAACGGAGAGTGATATGTTTCTGTCGTGGTGTTGATAAGGGGACTACTGTTGCTGCATTTCTAAGATTGCATTGTTGTGTTTTTGGAAGGGAATTCATTTTGAATAAACAATATCGGGGAACCGTTTTTGGCGAGATCGCTTGATATATCGTGTTTTTTTTCTCTCTTTGTTGGTTGTGTGCTGCACTAGATTGCCGCTCTTCGCACTAGTGTCTTTACCTTTGATGTATCGTGGATTTTCGCGTGCTCTGAAGTGAACTGAGGATATCAGTTAGGATGGGTGTGTTTGCAGCTTTATTTTCAGGTCACGAGAACATCCAAAAGCGACAATAAGCCTATGTTTCAAGGGGGAACTGAATGCTTGTTCAATTAATTTGATTTGATTGATATGTGGGGTGTAACGTCCCAAAACTACCTTATGATTATGAGAGACGCCGTAGTGGAGGGCTCCGGAAATTTCGACCACCTAGGATTCTTTAACGTGCACCCAAATCTGAGCACACGGGCCTACATCATTTCCGCCTCCATTGGAAATGCAGCCGTCACAGCCAGGATTCGAACCCGCGACCTGCAGGTCCACAGCCGAGTACCTTAGCCACTAGACCATCGCGGTGGAGTGGGGCTTCAATAGATTTAGATGAGAGAATAAATGTGACCTAAGATCTCATAAAACGACAGTCCTTCAGATGAATCTGTTCCTTGAGAAGATACGGCTACGGTTAGAATGGATTAAAAGCACGTTCTTTAGTGTGTGTAATGAGTGAAGAAAACGACAACGACAGAAGTGCGGGGCAAGGCGCGTGTAATGTGCGCGTGAGTGTCAGCGAATCAGCTGATGACCTGAGGTGGCCCATAGAGGTGGCGTGCCACGATTGGGCCACGGGCGACCATCACGTGGCAATGGGCTTTGTGGCTGGGGACGAGCCGAAGCAGCGGCAGACGGGAGACAGCGGGCCGAAGCGTCAGACGCCGGCGATCCAGGTTCCGGCCGGGGAACGCGGCTGTCCACGCTACTGCCGTCCAACTACCAGCTGGGGTGGCGTTGCCGGCACGAGCACTGCATCTCGGAGCGCGGCCTGGCTTGCTGTTCTCTTCCTTGCCAAGGGCATCGCGGATCTCGGCGAGGCATCTCCATGGTCAGCCGTTCGACACAGCGATGAACGTGGCCTGGCTATTGGTCAGGGTTGCGTCGAGCATCGTGTCTCGGCGCATGCTCCTCGCTGGACGGACTGGCCATGCCCGGCATGGCGCATCGCGTCTCCGATGTGGGTTGACTGCTCCGTGGCCGCCTCCACGCCATCAAGCGCCGGTGTCACCAGAGCGTCGCACTTCGGCAAGAGACGAGCGAGATGTTCTGCCGGGCGAGACGCGGGAGTGCGCACAGAGGAGCACGGAGCCGGGCGAGGTTCAGGGTTGCCGAGGATCCAGGTGCCAGGGGAGTTCTGGCTGAATCGAGGATCGCCGAGCGGTACTGAGCCGTACCAAGCGACGCGCCAGACTCGGACGTGGGCCGCGAGCTCATGAGCTGCAGTGTGCACCCGACAGTACCTGGCGGTGCCCTGGCCAAGAAGAAGGAACGTGCAGAAAAGAGAGCTCGAGGGTTGAGGCCACGAAGGCAGAGGAAGCGGTGCGCCGCACGAGAGGACGAGTTCCTGGCAGCGTTCCTGAGCCGGACGTGAGACCCGTACGTGTCGGCCAGGTCGAGCTCCGGTGTGTCTGTTCAAGGTCCAAGGCCGAGACGTGCCGAACGGTTCCTGCCTGGGTGCAGTGGTCGGGAGCAGGTTCGTGGGCGAGGCCTACCGGGTGTGGTCCTCGTGAGCCATGGCCTGATCCTCGACCTCCGGAGTTGCGACCCTGACTGCTGGATTGGCCACGACGTCTGACTCAACGGCGCTGCACACGGTAGCGTATCCGTGCGCCGTCAGCCGTTCCACCCATGCCATGAAATAAAAAGTTCATGTTAATCCTTCCTCGTCCGCTATCAAGAAACATAGTGACGAACGTTCCGTTAGCCATCACAGTGTGTTTCATTGTTATATTTGTCGCGGAGACATGCAGACACGGGCTCAGAGTTCCAAATTGTGAAATAATAATGAGAAAGTTTGTATATTTAACAAAAATAATGCATTGTGATGAGGCAAAAAAAAGAAGAGTCGCACATTGTATCTGGAAAGGCAGGGGGGCCTTAATTACTCTTTTTCCTTTTTTTTGTTTCAGAGAATCGATAGTTAACTTGATTTAATGCTGCCAATTTAAGTTATGTACGATATGAACGTCAACAGTGACGCTAATTGAAAAGACTTTAACTCTAACGAGCATTATAGCGGCGACACGTGTTTGCCATCGAATAAGTGCCTTCGTTCTTACTTCGTGTTTTGAGGAGCTCACTTATGATGCAAAAAGAACGTTTTTTTTTTTGGCAAGTAGTGCGCTTATTGTTGACTATATAAAGGAAAACAAGTTACATGACGGACACTATTCGTATTCAGTATAATGTAAAGGATTTGGGAAAAAGTAAATAAACTGCCACTGGCATGAAAACTGGAAATGGGCACCACGTGTTTCACTTCTATAGTGAGTAAGGCCATTGCGTGAACTTGCGTGTTATTTATATAAATTTAGCTTCATTACTGTTTATTTGAAGAAAGTAGCACATTTAAAGCAACATGAGCGTAATGTTTGCAGCTTCGTCACATCACACCCTTAAGGCCATTCAATCAAGCCTTGTAAAGCCGATAATTTAGTGGTATCTAGGCACTTGTGATCTTAATCTCTAATTGCATTAGGAATGACCAAGTGAAGAAGGTATTTGCTTGTATGGAAGCCAGTGCAGTAGATTTGCGCGTGTGAACCCGATAATGTTATAAACGGTGAACAACACCGCAAACTCTTGTTCTGACCATACATGTATGAAAGGGAAAGAACAGAACCACCCGTTTGTAGCACGAAAACAAAAGGAAATTCATACGGATTTTTCTTTTAGAAAGAAAGCCTCTTAGTTGCCGAAAAATTCGTTCTGGTACGTGGTGTGAAGCAGGACCAACACCTATCTGGAGCGGTCGCTCTGCCAATTGAGCTAACAAGGAAGCTAGCATTTGACAGTGCGAAGGTGCATCCATTGACAACTCGAAGCACATGTACACAAGTATTACAAAGGTATGTTGTAAATGTTGCTCATTTGCAACATACATGTATGTAGCATTGCATATACAGCTGGTTGAGCTGCTAGATGTGATACATTTTGAAGTGACATGCACTGTGCACCGTCACGCAGGGCATTGTAATTGTACACAGCCCCTCTTCCACGAAGAATAAAATAGGTATGGTGAGACTGACGACTCGTGAAAGCACTTTTTTTTTACAAAGCTGCTTCACTGGAAGTGAACGCAGCTCGAACCACAGAGCATGCGGTTTTTTCTCTTTCAGTATAAGAGAGATGTGAATATGACATAATTAATAGAATTAGTAAGGCAATTTTGCCCTCAATCACTTGGGTTGAAACGACGACAACTTAAAAACAAGGCTGCACTTATAGGGGGGGGGGGGGGGGTTGACCGCTGGTCGGGGAATTCAAATTCCTGATTCCCACCCCCTTCGGTGCACCACTGAAGTAGGTGACTCGGCGACAAAGACATTGGGGCATATAAGAGGGGGTTAGGTCAGCCTCTGGGGGAGTTAACATCTTTTAATCCCCTTCCCCCCCCCCCGTCGGTGTGCCATTGATGGAGCTTTTACAGGGCTGTGTTGAAGGATCTTTTGATTTAAGCTATAGCGAAAGCGAATTTCTCCTTACTGCACAATCATAATCATGGGATTCATGAAGCTCTGTCATTATAGTTTATACTTACGTTTTATATACACGCGAACGTTGTCCATAAACGAAAAATTCAGGAATACAGAATTGAATACTGGCCGTTCACGGAGGAGTTCTAACAGAAAGCCGCGCTATTCTTTGAAAGTGCTTAGAAAAAATATTATATGAATCTCATGTAGTGGCAAAGTCTTCCTTATCATCATCAGCATGACCACGCCCACAGCGGGACGATGGCCTTTCTCATGTTCCACCAGTCAACTTGGTGCTGTGCTTGCTGTTGCCACTTTATAGCCGCAAACTTTCTAATTTCATCTGCCCATCTAACGTTCTGTTTCCCCTTCACCCGCTTGCCTTCTCTTAAAATTCAGTCAGTTGCACCAGTGGGTACCCTGCCTACGTGCTACGGGCCCGGCCCATGTTCATTTCTTTTTCTTGATTTCAACTATGATATCCTTAACCCTGGTTTGTACCGAGACCCAATCTGCCCTCTTGTCCTGTCTTAAGATTACACCCATCATTTTCCTTTCCATCGCTCGCTGCGTCGGCAATTTAAGGTGAACTCTCTTGGTAAGCCTCCGGGTTTCTGCTTCGTAGCCTTCTTAATGCATGTAATATTGTGTTGTAGAAGCGTACTTTCGCGCCACGTGTGAAAACAATAAACTGCGCAATGAGTGGGAGTTTTAAAAACCCACCTATTGCAAGGTATAGGACATATTTAAAGAGACTCCAAAGAGAAGAACGCTTTTTCGCGTGTTAGTTCAGTGCAATTTCACTGTACCCTAAAACACCACTTTTACAGGAAGACGACAGTTGATAAGTCATAAGCGGGCGAAAAGAAAATGTGGGTGGGGCCTCCACCTTGAGATACCGGCACAAAACACCATGATGTAGGCAAAGGCTGCGCGCTGCAAAGTTGAGGACGATCAAAGCTATAAGACAAAAGGCATTCCTGTGGGGTTGCATGTGTCGTCGCAGTGCATTGCATTGTGTCCAGATAGAATTTCGCCTTTCGGCAGTCTGATAGAGCCACTTGCGATTCTCGTGTTACGAAGAATGGCAGAATGACTACGTTTTCCAACTTCCGGCCATGCATTATGGAACACTATTCAGTAATTCTGCCGCACGTCAGTGAAGTTGCTTCAGCCAGCCTCCCGCACATCGGTGTCGTCTCGCCGTTTTGCGAAGTCCTACAAATTTGCTGTCGAGGCGTCCGCCTGAACATCGTAGATGGCTACGAACACTTGTGATTTGAAGTGCTATCAGTGTCAAATGAAACGCAAACAGCAGCGTGCTCACTGACATACAAGTTGACAGCACTGCGCATACAATTGATATGTGGGGCGTAAGGTCCCAAAACCACCATATGAGAGTGGAGGGCTTCGGAAATTTCGACCACCCGGGGTTCTTCAACGTGCACCCAAATTTGAGCACATGAGCCTACAACATTTCCGCCTCCATCGGAAATGCAGCCGCCGCGGCCGCGATTCAAACCCGCGACCTGCGGGTCAGCAGCCGAGTACCTTTGCCACTAGACCACCGCGACGGGGTGACTGCACATACGCGCGCCTAGCAATGGTGGTCTCTGGATGACTCGCACAATGCCAGTGCGAATGCTGGATGCCGTTCGGTCTTCATTAGACGCTGATAGCATGCGAGCATTATAGCACTTCGACACTGTACGACGTGAACAAAGGCAGCCGTGAGCTGTAGTGTCTGTCGAGTGACGAGTTGCATTGCAGTATTGTCTAAACACGTTCAGAACTCGATTAATCAATGAAGGGTATACATACTGGGAATATGTAATACGTCGCTATTCATTCGTATGGATGTTGAACACTGATCCTTCCATTAATACGTTTCCTTATCTCAATCAAGTGGACTGACGAACGAGCGTACAGCTCTCGATGACACTCGCTGAGCTCGGCGCTCTGCGGTGCGGCAGTGACGCACAAATATTTCAGTCCAGTCAGCGAGTGAGAAAGTAGTTTTACTGACGTCTTACGAGTTATCGTTGACGTAGTACAAAAGAGGTGAAGCAACATCATTAACAGCATAGGCAGTGCTGCTAACCTCACGACAGCGGCCAACGGTTAAGATCGACACTGGCGAAGCCTTTACACAACCTGTTCTGAAGTAGCATCGTTTTGCTAGTAATTTTGCTCATTTCATTCACACAGGAGCGCAATCACTAGGCGTAACATCTTACGCATTAGTATTTGGCTCGTTTTTTTTTGGATTGTCGTTAGAGCCATCAAACTACATCAAATTTGTTCATAACAGAGCTTCTCGGGGAGGCGCAGAATGTTCCATATTGAAATTCAACTAAGTAAAGCTTGCATGGGGTTACGAATCCTTACAATTTATTGCACTGCATGAGAATAAAGTAACAGAAAAATAAAACGAACGCGACGCCGTCTTAGCAATCGTGTTCTTGTTCTGTAACAGAGCGCATTGTATGCGCGCCAACGAGCTTACGGCACAAGCTCCACATGCTACAGCTCATATTTATTAGATATCAGAAGGATTTTTGCCGATACGCATTGATAAACGCTAGGTCGTTAATCTCGCCAAACAGCTTTTTCAAAAGCTTCTTCTATTCGATCTGAACGTCAACGAAAGATTTCATCCCTATATCGATTAGACGTGTAAACATTCTTCTCTTCACTATCGGCCACTTCACGTTGAATCCAAAAGGGTACATGGCAGTGTTGCGGTATCTTGGTCACTATAAATTAAATAAAGAAGTACACGTAATCGACAGCTACCGAATTCACGGTGGAGTACAAAAAGTGAAACGCCAGGCCTGCGCGGAAGGAGCAGCACAGTCACAGCAAAAGCTAGAAGAGCGGCCTTTCAGAGCCTTTTCTAAACACTCGTTCAGTAACTGCTGCAAGCACACTTGCCTAATACCCCGCTACGGTAATAATTTTAAAAAATTGGGGTAATAGGCCGGCATTCGCTATGATAATTTTCGTCATTCTGCTTAGAAGCGTGTATCCGCTAAACACCACTTGCAAGGAATTTTGTGCCAGATGTTCATGCAGTGACTGACGATGAGGAATTATGCCCGAAGTGGGTATCCACCACAGTTAATAGGTGAACAAGATCAAGCTTTTGTACTGGGTTGGAGCATTGGACGACCCACCCGTTACGCTATTCGCTTTAAGCGACGACTGCTTGTTCTTTCGCTGTTAAATGCAAAGCATTTCTTAGCGAACTTCGCCGACTTTGAGCGTATCTATCTATCTATCTAGCTATTTAGCCGCTCACGTTTGGGTGCTCTTGTGGTCACCCGCTTAACTTGGCGTGAACCAAAATTATGATGGAAGGGTTAGATGGTTTGATTAATATGACGCGCTGGTGATGACATGAATAATTTCACAATCCCGTCGCGTGCGTCTTCAAACACTTCCAGCCAGGCAGTGGCACATACTCAGGGGCTTGTATGTGCCGTTGGTAAGCGGGCATGGGCCACAGGTGATTCACACTGAGTGCCCAGGAACGACGAGAATACACATGGGCAATTTTAACGCGTGAGCGTTAAGCAATACCCGACATCAGCAGCGTCGACCCAACGAAGGCATAGAATAAATGTCTGTGTTAACCTGACATAGGCAGTGTTGGCCACCCGACGAATGCAAATAATAAATTTCAGCGCCCCAGCAGGAATCGAACCCAAACATTGTGCGTGGCAGTGAAGCAATCTACCACAGAGCTACGGCAGGTCTCGGAACTACTTTTCAAATATACACTAATCTTCGTGAAATGCCAATAGTAGTTGCAGTGCTGCCTAACCAATTTTATAAACATTGCATATTTACTTCTTTCGTACAGCTGTCACGTCGAGCTTACGTCATTAGTGGTGAGGAGCCATGCGCTGAAATTGATTTAAGTAGCAGTGTCAAGGGCCAGCATCTTCGAGAGCACCAGCGCTTCATATCAGCTTCTGGTGTTGCTCAAACACAATTCCAGCTGTTATCGTTGTGCAAGCGGAAACCTAGTTATATAAACATCTGCCACTCTTCAACATATGTCTTTGCATGCAACATTTGCACATATAAATATTTAGCGTCATTTCATGACGTGTCTCTCAATAAAAAAAATGCAACACGGTCACCTTCTCTCCGCGTGCTTCGCATAAAGTTGATTCTCAAGTACGTGGGATCTGCCGATTTTTTTTTTAGTTTCGTGCGATGTGTTTACGGACACCGGCGGCTGCGGACAACTACGGCGGCGCGTGACCCGAGTTGTGTTCTCATAACAGCTTTCGCTGTAAAACATGCGCTCTGTGAGTCCGCGCATATGTGCACGGTGTCGTCCGCTACACCTAACATAACTTATATGGCACCAGCGATTGCTACGTAGCCCACGAGATGGCGTGGCTAGTTTCGCATCGGGCTATCACTGATATCACGGGCTATCAACTGATTTCACTTATTTCATTTCGTTTTGCATGTCTTGAATTGCGCAAGTGGAGATTATAGCGCACGGCCCGAAAGCGCGAAATTCTGATAAGCTTATCGCTTAGAGCCGACATTGCTGCGTGTTATGAAGAAATAAGTGACGAGGAAGAGACAGCACGTGCAAGAAGGCTATTGAAGGCGAGGAGGATGGCACTCCGTCGTGTTTGAAGTCGGAGCAGTTTAGGGGCGTTTAAGTCTTCTCACTGAGCAGCATAACAGATTTTGTACTGCGACGCTTGCCTACTGTCTTCCGAGCACGCCATGGGCGACAGAATAGGCTTTGGAACGGGACAACTGGACTTCGAAGAACTCAACCGAAGTTCTTCAGGAGTGAACACGAGTGGTCCTTGCAGCGCTACAGGCATTGCTGGCGATGATGGTGGCAGCATTTTTACGCCCACCTGCGACATATTCGATCAATTGCCCCGCTGAAACTACCTCCTATGACACGTCGGCTTGCAGTTGCGAGAGCTCCAACGTCCCGGAAGGCTGTCCCTGGTACGGATCCTCTACAAGGGTGCTGGAGGCCGCATGCTGCAAGCGCGCAGCCGTCACGCCCGCTTTCTCGTCTACGTTCTGCTGGTGCATCACCGATGCGTCGAGAGTCTACATCTGGACGACACTCTCTTCGAAGGCAGTGGGCTTGGCGAGTACCGCGAACGCATCGTCTCGCCGCTGCGGAAAAGTGCTAGCTTACGGACGTTGGTTCTCGGTGGCATCTTCTGCGAGTACAAGTGAGTGTGGTTTGATTCAAAACTGTAGAATTTAACGTGCTGTCGCTTGGACAGGTCACAGCTTCTATGTTACGGCACGTGTACCCCTCCGCTGTCTGTGTGTAATTTTTGTTGCTGAACAGAATGCCGCGGGATCGAATCCCGGGCGCAGCGGCCAGATTTTCTATATATAGAAGCGTGATGCAAGATGCCCGTTAAAGAATGGCAAGTTGACAGTAGAAATAATGTGCTCTTTCACTACGACATTCCTCATAACAGTATCCCGTGGTTTTTAGACGCAATAGCCCAACAGTTATTCGTCACCAGCTGTACGCATACAGTTATATCGGCACCGACGTCAAATGAAACGCGAAGAGTGAAGCACATGGCCCAAGCATTAGCAAAGCTATACTGTGGACCATCCAGCCATCAACATACTGACGGGCATGCGCATTCGATTTGGCAGCACTGCAATTCCTCTACAGTGCACTCATTTGCGTGTTCTTGTATTGATAGGCTCATACAGTTATGCTTGCCGGCGAAGGCTTTCCGCGCGAATTTCGTCGCTTCATTTCTTTGCTGTCCCTTTATCTTTTTTATTTGTTTAGAATATCGTAACTAGAACAGATGCTGCGGTGTCAGGCTGTAGGAGGACGGTGCGATGCACCGGTCAGTGGTGATGACTAAACTTCCCTCACTGCGTCTTTGATAACGTTTGCTCCACGCCCTCCGCTGGTCACGTTTCATATGACTCCTATAGTGCGTACCATAGGTCAGCGAAACTTGCGGAGCTCACTCACTTATTCATTAAATACGTCTTGTACTTTGGACTCACTCATACTCACGAAAATTTTCAACCACATTTACTCGCACTCAAACCCACCAGAACAATCCTCACCCGGACCCTCTGACTCATGGCTTGATCTTAGTCTGAAACAGTGCAGTGAGTCAACACATCAGTTAGCTTAGAAACAGTTTTTCCGACTACGTCTGTGTTGCATCGTACATAATGAAAGTCACAGCATAAGCGGAGACATCTGGTTTATTCCATATTCTTCCTTCCTGTGGCGGCCGCTGAGAGCGTGCCATAGTACAGCGCTGTAGTCGGTAGCGACGCCTTATATCACATATCCGCTCTTGCAAAAATTAAAAAAAACACACGCAAGGACTGTTTTTGTTTACTTCATTATGAAGTGCTTTTATTTCTTCAAAGTCTTCTTTTTACGCTTGCTTCTTACAAGCACATTAAATCCTTCGAGTCTGGTTGAAGCTTGCGTGCCCTCTGGTGCAGATGATCCAGGATTTGCACTTTCTTGGCCATCCTCTCTTGATGTGTCAGGTTGTGGCGCAGTAGATGACTGATTAGATGCAGGTGACCAGTTCATGTGAGCAGAGTTTTCAGGTTGTGGTGTACTAGACGACGGATTAGATGAAGGTGACCATTTTAAAATGGCAGAGATGTCTGATATTATTTCGTTGACTGCTGCGGGGTGAACTGCGGCTAACTTGGATGTGTTCCACACACGCCCATCGTCAAAGAGGTACGAAGCCGGTCCACGTTCTCCAATGATCTTCTTGGGCGCGGAGAATTGTGGATACAGCTTGCTGTGAACTGCAGGTGCATGTAATTACCAACAACGAAACTGGGTTCCTTAGCTCCACGTTTTTCATCGATGTAGCTCTTCGAGATCCTTTGCGTGTTTTTTACGCTCTCTCGCAACAGCTCAATAGCCCTTGACGGGTCCGTGCTGAAGCCTCTGTCAGGCAAACCCTCTATTTCACGTCTGGCGCGAGGTTAGCATCGTTGGAAAACTGCGTGTGCTACACCAATAGTCGCGTGAGGTGTGCAGCGACATACTTGCAGGTAATCAAGCATGGCTGTTCGTATATCACGACGTGCATGCAGAGCTAGTTTAATATGACTTCAGCACGCTATTGAATCTTCCTATACCAAGCTGTTAGCTTGTGGGTAATACACAGATGAGTTGTAGTGCGTTATTCCGCGCTCTGGGAGACATTCATCAAATATTGCTGAAGAAAACTGTGGTCCATGATCGGATGCAATACCACGTGGGTATCCTTCTCGCGCAAAAAGTTGTAAAAACTTCTCCACTGTAGACGCGGTCGCATTTCACATTTGCTATAATAGTCAATAACAGTAATTGCAAAACGGTAGTCGGCCGAAGCTTGCGTTCAAGGTCCCACAATGTCCGTAGCAAGTTTTTCCCACGCCGCGTCAGAAAGAGGAACAGGTTGCAGTGGCGTTGCAAAAAAAAACGTGCGGATTTGTCACAAAACTAGCATATCACGCATGTGCGCCCCAGTTCTTCAATGTGGCTATCCATGCACGGCCACCAATAAGACTCTCTCAGGCGAGCTTTGGTATGAGTAATGCCTGGATGTGACTCGTGGGCCAGATCCGTAAGACAGCGTGTCAAAGTCGCCGGCGCGACAATCCTGTTGTCTTTTCGGAACCCCGCAATTTGGCCTGACAGAATGCGGGTCAGTCTTGTTGACAAAAAGCCCGGATGCCAGATGAAGCACACCAGACCTTGTTTGAAACGCACGACGGGTGTCGTATATGAAATATTGCCCTCAAGTGGGAAGACGTATGTGGGCCCAGCTGCACGCTGTGTCAACGATCGAGCTTAGGAGCATGAATCATCTTTAATGAATAAAGGAAACGCGCACAGACCTGTGCTATGTATAATCTGAAGATGAGCCTCGGCTTCGTGAGATAAAGATAATAGGCAGAAGCAATGACACATGCATTAGCGCGAGAGTTACTGGAGGCGTTTCACATTAGGATATACACGGGTTGCATTATATAATGACACGTCTGTTTCAGTTTACCAAAACGAGCAGCAGCTTCTTGACACGAGAGTTACTAGTGTTCGTCGATTTTGATGGACACATGCGCAGAGAGGTGTACCCTGGTTCTTTTTGTTCTGATCCGTGCTTTCCAAGTTTGCGCTACTATGTATCCCATTTTGGAGCAAGACAGACGAATCGATTTGAGAGCGCAGTGAGCCTTCACGTATACGTGAACCTTGGTACAACTGCCACACCGACATGCTGCACCGTCGTGGGGCCGCTGGTCCGGCGCTTATGATTTCTGGGGCACCTTGCTGTACAGCTCAGCAAATAGACCTAGCGCTACCTAGCATATCGTAGAACCACCTACTGCATGGTGTCGTTGCGGCGTATTCCTTTGAATGTCCCCATAAACAACACTGGATGAATTCGTGCATTATTCATTTTGGACGCGTGGCTTGTTAGTACTTTATTTGTCGCCGCTAAGCCTTTAGCTTCATGCCAAACGTTACGGCAAGACGGATAACGGAGGAATCTAAAATACTGGAACCGATAAGAGATGATTGTTTTCATTACACATAATGTCGACTTAAGCTAATGCTCTATGAAATCTTGGCTTGTGCTTTTCATTGCAGCAACTTGTAATGAAACTTGTCTTAAAAAAAAGGGCCTTATATATTTGAAACTTTATAGTTGCATCTCTTCATTAACCGGTGATCCCTCCTACGTTGCCCTGATGCAATGGGTTATCTCTTGTCTAGCTGCTACTGTCCCGTGGCACTCAACTTTTTGTAATCCTCTTTGGTGGCACCACAGTTGATATATGCTCAATAAAACCTATACCTCGCGGCAGCCGGGTGGGGTCATCACCCAGTTTTTTTAACCTGTACGCGCGAGCTTTGACCGCAGAGTCGGTAAGCGTCGCGATATGATGGACCAAAGCGGTGGAGTGAGCGTGAATATGCGCAGGTGCCCTGTGAGCAGGCCGGTGCAGCTTTCGTTTGCCAGGCCGTTATTCCAAACGGACCTAATCTCACCTGCTATTTTGTTTTTGCGTTCTTGTCTTGTTTTCGGCTTCCAGTAGCGAACATTTTTTCGCCACAGGAAAGTGATGCATGAACCGCAGGATAAAGACTGCTGGCGTACAGTGTCGAATTTTATGAAAGGTAACACGGAGTGCGCGTGGCCTGCGCACTTCGGCGGCTGCTGGCAGCGAGCGCGTCAGTGGGAGCGAGAACAACCACAGTCTTTATTCGCATCATCTCGCGGTGAGCAAAACAACTATTCGTTCCTCATATAGAACCCGCGGCAGGATTGCGTCCCCCTCCCTCTTCAAGGTGATGATGCGAGAGCTGGTAATCGCCTTGAAGGGGGAGGGGTTGCAAGCTTGCCATTCCATATCAGCAACGAATGGTTGTTTTGCTCGCCGCGAGATGACGGGACGAGAGACAGTGGTTGCTCTCGCTCCCGTTTGAACGCGCTGCCAGCAGCCCCCGGAGCGCGCAGGCCACGCGTCGCCGTGTTTCCTAGGACAGCATTCAGAAAAAAAAAAGGAAGAGAATTTCGCAGCTAGTTAAAAGCGATGCGGTGTCCGGTTAACAGAAGCACACTAACAGAAGAGAGCCGCACAGGACTGTTCATCGCGCGCATATTCTCGTTCACTTCGCCATTGTGCATCTTGCGTTTATCTACTCGGCGTTCCATGCTTACGCGTTAAGGTTAAGAAACAATTTATGGCTCTTTTTAGTCTAACCACCTGTCGCATCAGGCTACGGTGTACTTTACGCATCAGGCTACGGTGACGCATCAGGCTACGGTGTACTTTAATGCCAAAAGCGACCGACGTCTCCGTGCTCAGCGTGCAGTTGCACTGCACGCTGACCAACTTATTTATCAAGTCTCAGAAAACGGCAGGGCAAAAGAGGTAGGAGGCTGTTGGATATCTGGTAGCCATGGGACTGTACGTCCATGCACACATTTTTCTATATTGTCTGTTTCAAGGCAGCGGAAGATTTCGCGGTTTTCTTGTGAAGAATTAGTTGTGCAGACTGTTTTTACTCTCGGGTAAATTGTCTCAAACGCATTTTGCCCACGTTTCTTTGCACAGGAGCATTCGAGAGGAACTGTTCGGAGCCATAGCCACACTGAAGAACCTGTGCGAGCTGACCATCTTAGGCAGCGCCGCGGCGCCGTCGGCCGTTTTAGACGCCGTCTGTGCGCTTCTCGGGCACACCACGTCCCTCGTGACTCTGAAGATACCGAGCCTCGCTTATGACGAAGCAGGCGCTACTCGGCTAGTCGCTGCGCTCCGGGGCAACAAAACCGTCCAGAATGTGTCTCTGCACGGCAGCATCTTGCATTCGTATGCGCAGAATGGGGTTTCCTCGTTCGCCCACTTCTTGGCCAACAGTGCGCAACTAACTTCGCTGAGTTTGGAAGGTGTGCAGACGGATCCCGAAAGTACGTTCCAAGACGTGAAGTGGATCGTCGCGCCGTTCCATATTCGCGAAAACCTTCAGAGTCTGTGTCTGACAGGCTTCCTGTTAAACGCTCAATGCGAGTGTCTCTTCGCTGCCCTCGTGTCTGCGAAGAAGGGCTGTCTGAAGAGACTGGACTTAGGCGGCTGCCGGTGGATACCCAAGCCGCGGCGAGAACGGCCTGGTGACGGCGGAGCTACTGACGTCCAAGGTTCGGGTCTATCTGTGATCGCTCACCAACGTTGCCATTGGATTGAGTCGTTCGATAAGAGTGCGCGAGTACACCTCTCGTTTTTGGCTCTGGCCGTCGAGGGCCTCGAACCGGAACAGCTGCGGCCTCTATTCGACACCGCCGTTACCGTGAAATCGCTCAAAACCATGTCGCTGAGTGGTGTTCCGCTAGGCAAACTGAAGGCACTTTGCAGAGTCATCCGGGAAGCTGGAATGACCGGCATAGTTCGCATAGAAGATTCCTACATCGTCGACTCAACTGTGCTGGCTGATCTTCAGGAGTTTCCGGAAGCGTTGTCTAAGGTGGCGATCAGATCTTCTACCGAGCGGACTCCAACGGCGTTTGAAATGGCGGTCCGCCTTGCGTGCTCCTGCTATCTAATCACCGAGCTCAACCTGCGCTTGGCGCAGAGAATTCTTGCGGACGTCCCAACGTTTCGCACCCTGTGCAACTACTTGAGCACCGCTAATTCGCTGAGGTCGCTCTCACTGACAGGTTGTGGCAACCCAGATCTAGGCCGCACTCTTTGGTCGGCAGGTCACCCTTACAGCCTGCTCCTCCAGATGATCTTCAAGAACACGACTGTCCGTGCTTTGCGGCTGAACAGGTTCCATCTGGGTGAGGACAACTTGCGTTTCTTCGTGGCTGGAGTGGTTGCCAGCAAGAGTTTGTGCGAGCTCGCCTTCGCATCATGGGACCCGGCCGAAAATGTCACGTTTGTTCGGATGCTTGCTTCCAAGTTCCGCGCAAACAAGACCATTACCTTACTGCGTCTTATGGCACCTGCGGACGGTGTAAAAAATGAGTGGTTCGCCATCGAAAACGTCATCGGCCGCAACATAGGACTCCTGACTTGTGCGGCACACTATGTCATGGGAAACGACTACTCTCCGCGTTGCGACGCCGCTCTCGAAGATGTTTCCGGCACTAACGCACTCATGAAGAGAGTCGACGAACTAATGAAGGACGAACCAATAATGGACGAGGAAATGAACTGCAACTAAGCACTTCTGGAGTCTCGATCTGTTCGTGAGACCTTTCGGGGTGGAGTCACAATTTTAGAAAGCTTAGTTAGGACGAAGAGGACAGTGATGTTCTCCGATACATTTCATAGACACATATTGTTATCAGTTCCCACTTTGCTGTGTGGTCAATCTGTCTACGGACAATGTTAATGACAATGTTTTTAGCTGTCTGTTGTGGGTACTGTCCTAGTGATTGAGAGAAGTAGCAATGACGTGCGGAGATTTGGGGATTGTAAAGCGGTTTTGTTGCGAATCTTGCCACGAATTTTTCGCTAGTATGCAATTTTATTTGCGTAGACATCTCATTTTATTAAAACTTCTGTTCATGTACATTAACATTACGGCTTCATATTGTTCTTGGACATGAAACAACATTTTATATTTGACGAGGTCTCGGATCATCATAAAATCTTCGAAATAAATTACGTGCTCCAGTTGACTTGCCTCTGAGACATCGTTTTTGGTCTGTCCGGTAGCCCCACCATGGTGGTCTACCGGCTAAGGCACTTGGCTGCTGACCAGCAGGTGACGGGATCGAATCCCAGCTTCGGCGACTGCGTTTTTTATGATCACGAAAATGCTGTAGGCTGGCGTGCTCAGTATTGGGGTGCACGTTAAATAGCCTCAGGTGGTCGAAACTTCTAGAGCCCCTCCACTGCGGCGTCTCTCATAATCATATGGTGGTTTTGGGACGATGTACTCTACATATTATTAGTCTGTCTTGTAATTTCAGCATCGCAAAGGCGTAGTGTATTATCAAATAGCGTGTAACATCGCTGCCGTGATGTCACGTGGTTTTAGCAATGGTGAATAAAAAAAATAAACGCGCAATGGTCCTTCGAGGTTCTGATAGCGCCCTAGCTTACTTAGCCTACAGCATCGATTATTTGAATACGGCTATTTAAAATGGCGCTGAATATACATGAATAGTATCGAAGTTTAGGGACCCCCGCCGTGGTGGTACTCGGCTACTAAGGTACTCGGCTACTGACTCGCCGGTCGCGGGATCAAATGCCGGCTTTGGCTGTTGCATTTCCGATGGAAGCGGAAATGTTGTAGGCTTACGCGCTTATATTTGGGTGCACAGCAAAGAACCCCAGGTGGTCGAAATTTCCGAAGCCCTCCACTACGGTGTCTTTCATAATCATATGGTGGTTTTGGGACGTAAAACTCCACATATCAATCAAGTTTAGGGAGATTATTCTGAAGCAAATGAAATCATTTCCGAGCTAATCGAGGTACAAAGCGCACGACAGCCACTTTGTATATAGATTCGAGCTGGACGGTAATCGCTAGGCAGCGCGGCGATGTTTTTCGGGAGGGCACATGCGCAGTTCACACCCGCTATGGTGCTACAAACAAGAATCCTGTTAAAAAAAACCTGACAGGCTTACACATCGTAGTTTCTCCTTAGTGAAAGCTAGATGACTTGTAGAATAAAGAGGGCACGGCACGCATTCCACGAACAACATGCCTAAGACTTTGCTTGCACCTATGCAGGTTATGCTGTGTCTTTCTGCCTTCACATTGCCGTACCGCGTCGGAACTGCTATCATTCTACCGGACGGACAGCGAGACGAGACTGGGATTTATCTACCGGCGAATACGCAGTCACGGCGCATTACGTCATCGGCGGCGGATCTACTAAAGGACAAGCACGACCGCGGATTCTTCAGAGGGCACGGCACGCATTCGACGAACAACATGCCTAAGACTTTGCTTGCACCTATGCAGTGTGGTTACTTTACGAATGTTGTTTGTTATAGAAGTGACGATCGATCTTTGTTACTAGTGCCGTGCCCTGGCAGATGTTTCAGTATTCTTTGTCATTGCTGTACAACGATTTCAATCCTGCAGTCGGGCGATGTGGAGGAAAACCCTAGGAACACTAATACTCAGATGCTACAAGCTATTCTAGACAACCAAAGGGCCTCGGACCGTAAAATAGACGCACTAAAGGAAGAAATCAGTGTATTGAATGCTAAAACTGAAAAATTAAGTGGCTATTTTACGGTAATACAGGAAATGAATAAACAAATTGAGATCCTAGAGCATATCGTGCAGGAACAAGCTGCTAAACTTGCAGATTATGAAAACCGCAGTTGACTCAGTAATCTTCCGGTTTTTGGTGTTCCCGAAAGCAAGGGAGCTTCAGCTGTTGATTTGAAGAGAGTCGTGGTCGATGCGATCTTTAAAGAAACCCTTGGTATATAAATTCAAACGATTGAAAGAATCCATCGACTTGGTAAGGAAAAACCTGGGAAAGATAGGCTCATAATCATGAAGTTTTATGTTAAGCGTGAGAAAGAAAGTGTTATAAAAAGCTGCAAAAAACTTAGGGGGACCAAGATAACCATAAGCAACGACTACGCCCGAGACACGGTTGAAATAACTGAAACGTGGCTACACAGTTGTGTCCCTGATAACTGCATTGTGCCAGAAGGCTACAAAATCTTTAGATCTGATAGAGACTCGCGAGGGGGCGGGGTTGCTATCATAGTAAAAAACTGTTGTGGCCGCGCATGTTCGAAGCAATGTACCAGAAACAGTGTGGTGTAAAAGAAGAATTTTTAACACAGTATAGCTTCTTGGTGTCGTGTATAGACCACCCGCAACAGCAACAGACTATCTTGATAAACTGAATAACTTCCTTTGTGCCCATGTAAATGGGAACACCACGCTAATTCTTACTGGAGACTAATCTGCCTCACATTGGCTGGGACGTTTTTTTGCCCGGACACGTCGAGATTGGTAGCGGCGAAAAGATGTTGGAAATTATGTTCGCTCATAACTTAACCCAAATAGTGCGCGAATATACACGGATGACATCTTCGTCTCAGTCAGTGTTAGACCTGGTGTCCCTTTCAAAGAAATTGTGCAATTATAATATCTGTGTTGATGAGGGAATTTCTGATCATAGATTGGTCTCTGTTACTATTCCACTGAGTGTTTCACGAGCTAGAAACTATAGGACCGTGCAAGTAAAAGATTACACAAACGCAGATTATACTTCAATTCTTGACATGCTGGGGGATTCATTTGGTCATTTTGAGCACACATCCGAGCGCCAAACAGATGATGAATTGTGGCAACGTTTTAAACATATAATAAATATTGCATAGACAAATTCGTTTCTAGTAGAGTAAAACAGACTAAAAAGCGCAATCCGAGGATAACAGGAGATAATATTCACAAAAACGGAAATTTGAAAAGGCTGCGGAGGAAAAGAAACCATGGCTCTGAAGATATAGCACGTGTACGAAAAGAATTGAAGAAATGCTTGATGGAATCTAAGCGCGCTTTTTTGGTCAAAAGTTGAGTTCTTTTGTTAAACATTCACCTCACAAGTTCTGGCTTTATATGTCCGATCGGCGCGATAAAATTGACCAGCTGAAACGTGGAAATGAAATCGTGACGAACAATGTTGATATTGCAGATAGTCTTAACATTTTTTTTTTCGGTCAGTTTTTACAAGGCGCAGATGCGACACTGAAACAGAGGATGGAATATGCCACTTATCTGAGCCGATGGGTGAGATTACTATCAGTCGAGATTGAGTATTAAGTAGTCTATTGTCTCTTGATTCCAAAAAAGCATGTGGGCCAGATAAAATACCCAACCCTTTTTTGCAGCGTTATGTGGAATGGATATCTTACTACTTAGAAGTTATTTTTCAAAAATCTATTTGTACTAGTTCAGTGCCATCGGACTGGCGCACAGCTGTACTTGTCCCTGTGTTTAAGAGGGGTAATCGGTTGTCCACCAATAATTACCGTCCCGTATCGCTCACATCTATCTGCTGCAAAATATTGGAACATGTCTTTTTCAAGCATGTCATCACATTCCTAGAATATAAAAATTACTTTTATCCTTATCAGCATGGCTTTAAAAGTAAAGTTTCGAATACAACACAGCTTATCGAAACTATTCATGACTTTGCGACAGCTTTAGATATCAATGAACAAATTGATGTCATCTGCATAGATTTCGCTAAGGCCTTCGATAAGGTACCTCACGACAGATTACTGTATAAGCTTCACTGTGCTGGACTAAGTCAACTTTTACTTGGTTAGTTTAAAGCCTACCTAAATGACAGGAAGCAATTCGTGAAAATTGATAACTCTATGTCTAGCTCACTAGAAGTGTTTTCTAAGGCTCGGTTCTTGGGCCCTTATGGTTTCTGATATATGTCAATGATATCGCAGATATAGCAAAATACCACGTTAAACTCGAGCTGTTTGCTGATGATTTTTTAATTTACGCACAAGAGACTGGTAGGAAGGACCAATTGAACATTGCCGAGTGTCTACAAGAATTACACTCATGGTGTGAAGCTTCGGGAATGGAAATCAATTATTCGAAATCTACCGTCACCCACATTTCTAGGAAAAAAACGATAATTCCATTTGAATACTGTATCGGGAATCACACCTTGTTGACAGTTAATGCGTTTAAGTACCTAGGTCTTACAATAACGCATAACCTAAAGTGGCCCACATATATTGATCATGTTTGCTCTAGGGCCTCACAAAAATTGTACATATTAAGAAAAAAACTGCAGTGTGCTAGTATGGACGTAAAACTTCTTGCTTTTAAAACTTTCATACGGCCGATACTGGAATATGCCAGTATTGTCTGGAGTCCCCACCAAAAAGTGCTTGTAAATAAACTTGAACGCATACAACGGCTTGCAGCTCGTTTCATATGCTCGAGATATGAACAGAACGACTCAGTCACAGAAATGCTACAACTATGTGATCTGGAGATGCTCCGCAAGCGCAGACGCAAAAATAGATTAAAGTTTCTTTTTAATTAATAGAAGGTGAGTTTAAAATTAACAGAAATGACTACATAGAACAACCTGGGAAACGAAGCGTGAGGGCAAACCATACACGAGTACTGCACCCTTATTTTGCACGAACGAAGGCGTACCGTCATACTTTCTTCCCCGATGTCATTGAAGATTGGAATGGGTTACCGAGTAACATAGTGAATGCGAGGGATGTTAATAATTTTGTGCATTTACTTGATTTACATTTATGTGATTTATTGTAAATATTATTGAGATTGTTATTCGTTGCCTTGTGAATCAGGGTGTGTTTTTTTCGTTTTTCGTTTGGAAGGCAGAGCTTTCATGGATTCGTATATATGTATATCTGGTTTATCATTGGAAGATGTATAGTTATATCCCCAATTTGTTTGTACAGTGTGTCGTACCTTTTCTGTAATGACCCTCAATAGAGGGTTGAAAGTATCTCTAAATAAATAAATAAAATAAAAGAACAGCAAAGAAACTCAACATGGGATAAGGGAATTCATAAATAATCGTCCTTCTGTTCTGTGGAACGCGCTGTTTTACGTTTTTTTTTTTTTACGGACGTGCATCAAATAGCCCAACCTAATGCACTGTGGTGTCTAAGATTAGCCGGCACGCATCTTTTTGAGAGCACGTGAGGTGACCTTGAAAAGTTTCACGGGTCGTTCGTGTGGTCGGAAATGCTTCCGTTTTCGCACTGCGATCATGCACTGATCCACCCTGACAATTGTCGATAACTTCGGTTGGTTCTTTCGGCGTAGAACAATCATTTCTTTATTGTGGGCTTGTTAATTAGAGAGAGGAGCAATGTAGGAAAGGTATATAGGGAGGTTAACTAGACTACGCATCCAGTTTGCTACCCTACACATGGGGAGAGGGAGAGGAAAGTAAAAGAGAGAGAGAAAGATAGACACATGTCACATCACACACACAATGCCGAGTTTCACAGGCGGTCCCTCAATGAAGTTGCTGACAAGTATCTCAGGAGGGCTCGTGTGGCTTTCTGTGCTGATGTGCTGCGCGACCAGGCTCCCAAGATATTTGCATCATTAAATGGCCGGCCATCGAGTCTATTTAAGGCACACTGGAGAGTCCGACGATCTTCACCAAATTGGGCACAGTGGCACAAGAGATGTTCAATAGTCTCTTTACAGTTGAAGCTTTCACACATGGGTAAATCCGCCATGCCAATGCGATGGCTGAATGACTTAGTAAACGCTACACCAGTCCACAGCCGGCACAGCATTGTAGCGCCACGTCGAGAAATCTTGGATGGAAGTTGTTTCTGGAGTAATGACTTAAGATTCTTAGGGCGATGACTGGAGTTAAATGGAAAATTCCAGTGCGCAAGCGTGGCATTATGCGCGATGTGACGAAGTTCTTTAGCTGCGTCTACTCTTGACAAGGGTATTAACAGTGTGGGTGCTTCATCGTGGGCACATCGGGCAGCGTTGTCGGCGAGGTGGTTACCACTGATGCCACAGTGGCCCGGCAACCATTGTAAAACAATGTGGTGTCCTTGATCTGCAGCGCGATGACAAATTTCATTAATACGATACACCTTCTGGTGGTAGTTTTCACGTCGTAGACTTCGCACGCATTGAAGGGCTGCCTTGGAGTCGCAGAAGCTGGCCCATCTACAAGGGGATTCTTGCGTAACAAACTCCACAGCGGCTCGAAGAGCGGTGAGCTCGGATCCCGTAGATGTCGTGACGTGTGATGTCTTGAATTTGACGGTGATTAATCGAGATAGTATGACAAAGGCACCTGTCGAACTTTCCGAGACCGAACCGTCCGTGTAAACATCAATTCGGTTAGCATACGACAAATGCAAAAGGTCCAGTGAGATCTGCTTGAGGGCTGCAGATGACAGGCTTGCCTTTTTAGATATCCCCGACACTTCAAGGTGCACAGTCGGTCTTTTTATGTACCACTCTGGTGATGGTGGTATGGTTGCGGGCGAGAATCTCCATGAGATGGAATTCTGGAGAGCCGCAACAACTTTGGAAAACGCTGCCTTTGATCTTTCTAGTGGAAAGCTAGCAAGGTGGTTGTTAGGCACTCTGGATATGTGACGGATATGTTCGGAGTGTGTCGACAGTTATATATGTCGTGATCCGATGGTCTTTAGCATTACCAATTGTTGCTAACGTATTAGCACACCGAGGCAGCCCCAAGAATGTGCGGAGGACTTGGCCTTGAATGCTTCGCAGGACCCTGATGTTAGTTTTTCCGGCGTTGGAAAGCACGGGCGTGCTATACCGCAAATATCCCAAGAGGAGCGCTCTGTACAGCTGAAGCATAGATGACACTGATGTGCCCCACATTTTACCAGTGAGAAATCTCATCACGTGTGTGATAGAGCTGAGCCTCTTCTTCAAGTGCGAGATGTGAGCACTCCACGAGAGATCTCTGTCGATAATGACGCCCAGAAATCGGTGACGTCTCATATACGAAAGGTTCACTTTGTCGATAGAAACAGGATAACAGATCATGGGCTTGAGTGTAAAAGGGACTAAGGCGCACTTCTCGGTGGAAATTGTGAGGCCTCGAGCATGGGGGTCATCATCGACGCTATTCTCGCTGCTTTCTGGAGCCGTGCGCGTACCTGGAGTCGTGTCACTGCTGAAGCCCAGATACATATATCATCAGCGTATGCAGAGATATTGACTCATCGAGGTAGATTTTGTACATGGCCAATGATCGTAAGGTTAAACAGCGTAGGGCTGAAAACCCCGCCTTGTGAAACGCCACGAGCGGTATAATGATCAACGCTGCGGCCTTCCGCAGTGAGCACGAAGAAGGATCTCCTCTGTAGGTAGCTCCGAATCCATCGAAACATTTCTCAACCGATTCCAATGTTCGCCAAGGCATCTAGGATGGCATCGTGCGTTACGTTGTCGTATGCACCTTTCACATTGAGGAACATTGCAAAAGAGATGCGCTTGAGGTATTTCTGTTGTTGCACAGAGGTTACGAGGTCGATGACAATATGAATAGATGAGCGGCCTCTTCGAAAACCAGCCATGGCCTCTGGGTATATATTGTTACGGGGAAGATTTATTCACCGAGAGCTGGTCTTGCTAACGGCTTAGAGAGCGCACAGTCAAGCAGGCCAACGGGAGAAGCTCGAGAGTCCAACCCACAACAACCACGTTGTCGTCTTCTTCATTTGGGTGCCAATTCAGCTGTGTCGGGACGACAGTTCCATACACGTATCATCACCCCGGCCAGTAAGGCACCGTCTCGGTGCCTGTTAAATGAGCGAGTCGGCATTGTAGGGCTTGAGACGAGAAACGTGGACTACTTCCGTTCTGGGTGCAGCAGCTGATGAGTTTGTGGTAGCGGCAATCTCCTAGGTCACAGGTGTGACTTGACGAATGACTCGGTAAGGCCCAGCGTATCGCGATAGTGGTTTCTCGCAGAGGCCAACACGTCGAGATGGGAGCCACAGGAGAACAAGAGATCCCGCAGAAAAAACGGCATCTCTATGTCGACGGTCATAAAGAGACTTCTGTGCTGTCTGCGACGATGATAACCGAGCGCGCGCTACCGCGCGTGCCGTCAGGGCCCTGGTGATCGCATCCTGAGCGTATGAAGTGTAGGATGGGTGGTCTGATGAAAGCAGTGTATCGAAGGGCAGTAAGGGATGACGTCCGAAGAGTAGATAAAATGGGGAGTAGCCCGATGTTTCATGACGCGACGAGTTATAGGCGAAGGTTACAAACGGAAGAGCTATGTCCCAATCAGTGTAGTGGTAGATACGTACATGGCAAGCATGTCTGTCAATGTGTGGTTTAGGCGCTCCGTAAGGCCGTTAGTCTGAGGGTGGTAAGAGGTGGTGAAGTTGTGATGGGTAGCACAAGATCGGAGTAGATCATCAACCACACGAGATAGAAAGTAGCGACCACGGTCTGTGAGCAGGTGAGACGGAGCGCCATGCTGGAGAATAATGTCGTACAGCAGGAAGTTGGCAACGTCAGTTGCGCAGCTGGTTGATAGCGCACGAGTGATTGCATACTGAGTGGCATAGTCTGTGGCCACTGCAATACATTTATTTCCAGTTGTAGAAGTAGGAAAGGGACCTAGCAAGTCCAACCCCACTCGATAAAATGGTTCGGCTGGAACCTAAATAGCTTGAAGAAGACCGGCAGGGGGAGTCGTAGGCTTCTTTCGGCGCTGGCAGAGGTCGCATGATGCGACGTAACGGCGAACAGAGTGGTAGAGGCCCTTCCAGAATACTCGTCGTCGAATGTGTTCGTAAGTTCTGGAGACTCCTAGATGTCCAGAAGTTGGAGCGTCGTGGAATTGTCACAGAACATCCTTTCTCAGGTGATGCGGTACGACGAGTAAAAGTTCCGCGCCGTCGTGGTGTAAGTTGCGGCGGTACAAAACGTTGTCTTGAAGTAGGTATCGGCTAAGAGAAGGGTCAGCATAACGCGATTGAAGGCGGTCAATGATGGTGAGCAGCGATGGATCTCGGCGCTGTTCGTCGGCGAAGTTCAGAAAGCCAGTGATGGCTAAAACGCAGGAATCGGATTCCAAATCAGTGGAGCTAGGTGGATCGACGGGGTGCCGGGATAAGCAGTCAGCATCGCTGTGCAGCTCTCCAGATTTGTAAACAACCGAGAACGTGTACTCCTGTAATCGAAGTGCCCAACGGCCGAGTCTTCCTGTAGGGTCCTTAAGCGTCGACAACCAGCAAAGCGCATGATGGTCCGTGGTGACTGCGAACGGACGTCCGTATAAGTACAGACGGAATTTCGCAATAGCCCAAACGAGGGCTAAGCATTCCCGCTCAGTGATGGAATAATTTTTTTCGGCTTGCGACGAAAGGCGGCTAGAGTAGGCTATCACATGGTTGGCGCCATTCTGTATCTGAGCGAGTACAGCACCAATGCCATGGCCGCTTGCATTGGTGCGAAGCTCCGTTCGAGCCGCTGGATCAAAATGAGCCAACACAGGTGGTGATGTGAGGGCGGTAATTAGCGATGCGAAGGAATGTTCTTGGTTTCTTCCCCAAGAAAAGGCCACACTCTTTTTAAGGAGATCCGTGAGGGGCCTGGCAATATCCGCGAAGTGGAAGACAAAGCGGCGGAAGTATGAGCAGAGCCCAATAAAACTGTGAACTTCTTGTGTGGAACGCGGAACCGGTAATTCTCGGACTGCACGGACATTGTCAGGGTCGGGTTGAACACCAGCGGCGTCAACAAGGTGGCCGAGTAGTTTAATCTGCCGGCGTACAAATGAGCATTTCGACGAATTCATTTGGAGACCAGCGCAACAAAAAACGTCAAAAATTGCCGAGATACGAGACAGGTGGCTTTCGAAGGAGGGAGAGAAAATGATTACATCATCCAGATAGCAAAGGAAGGTCGATCATTCGATACAGCGAAGAAGAGAGTCCATCATACGTTCAAAAGTAGCCGGGGCGTTGAACAACCCAAAAGGCATGACCTCGAATTGGTAAAAGCTGTCGGGTGTGATGAATGCTGTCTTCTCGCGGTCGCGGTCGTCGACCGAAATTTGCCAGTATCCGCATCGGAGGTCGAGGGAGGAGAAATAGTTGGCGCCGTGGAGGCAGTCGAGCGCATCATCGATTCGGGGTAAAGGATAAACGTCCTTCTTGGTGATCCGATTCAGGTGGCGATAGTCGACGCAAAAGCGCCAGGTGTTGTCCTTCTTTTTAACTAAGACCACAGGGGATGCCCAAGGACTCATTGAAGGCTCAATGACATCTTTACTCAGCATTTTCTCGACCTCCGTCTGTATAACTTGGCGCTCAGCATGTTACACGCGATAAGGGCGTTTGGGGAGTGAACTGTTGTCGCCGGTGTCGATGCGGTGGGTTACGGCACTTGTGCGGCCCAAGGGACGGTCGTCGACGCCAAGGATATCCAGGTAAGAAAATAGAACACCCCAGAGCGCTGCAACTTGTGAAGGTAGGAGGTCACTGGATATCATTTTGTCGAGGAACGTCTTATATTGCGACGTGATGACAGGTTTCACCATGGTGTTAGTGTCCGGGGTAAAAGAACAAATTGAACATTCAACAAGGATGGAAAGATCGGCTAAAGTGATGCCTTGGGGAAGAAATTGGGTCGGCGTAGAGAAGTTCAGAACTGGAAGTAGCACCGTGTTATTAGCAACAACCACTATAGTATGTGGTAGTGCGATGTGTTGCATAAGGGCCAAATCAATGAGGGGAGCCACCAGATAGTCTCCATCAGGAACGGATGGGAAGGGCGACAGAGGAATGTGCATAGCAGTATGGGGTGGTAGCCATAGAGACTCCACCGATCGTAGCCGAGTGCGACTTGGAGAAGTGAAATCGGTGCACAAAGGCAATTCGAACCGTAAGATACCAGTAGAACAATCGATGAGGGCGGAGTGGGCAGTTAAGAAGTCAATTCCAAGGATGACGTCATGTGGGCAAGCATCAAGGACTGCGAAGAGAACGGAAGTGTGGTGGCCAACAACAGTAACGCCGGCAGTGCACATACCAAGCACCGATGTTCGACTTCCGTTGGCAACTCAAACAGTAGAGAACATAGCCGGTGTGAGAACCTTTTTCAGGCGAGATCGAAGTGTAGAACTCATAACAGATAGTTGGGCACCAGTGTCAATTAGAGCAGTAACGGCGTGGCCATCAACGAACACCCGAAGTAAATTGCGTCTTGAATTTGTAGCCGGTGGAGGGTTTTCGTTCCAAGTCGTCAACGCAGCGCCACCTCTAGGAGCTGCACTCGTCAGTTTCCCGGGGAATGGCCAGAATAAGGCGGTGACGGAGAGCGGCGACGTTGAGGGGAGGGTGACGGCTGACCCTGAGGTGACGGCGAGCGGCTAGACCAGTTTTTTTGGGCGACGACGTCAGCGTAGGACGGTTCGGAGCGTGAAGATGAACGGCGAGCTGAAGGGTCCTGAATATGGTCATCCAAAAAACCGAATTGCGAATAGTGCCCACGGTCTTGACGGCGGTCGACATTAGGAAAGCTTGGCTGGAAATACCACCTGTTGCGGCAATGGCGGGAGATGTGCCCAACTCGAGAGCAAGAAAAGCAGATGGGTCGATCATCGTGCGTGCGCCACTCAGATGGATTTCAGTAGCGTGGTGGAAATCGAGGAGTCGCAGCTGCCGCAGCGACAAGTGGAGCAGAGTGGTGGTCAGCGTTGTGGACGGAAGTGCTCATGGGCTGCGGTATAAGTCTTGCGGGCTGGGGAACCTGGACGCCCAGGTTAGCAAACTCCTGACGTACGACGGCTTGAATAAGCGAGACTGTTGCCCAGTTGTCTTGCGCAGGGGGCTGATAGGAAGCGGGTGCCATGGCTTCAACTCCTGGCGAACAATCCTTGCGATATTGGCAGGAGGCGCAAGTGAACGGGGCGCTGCAGAACCCTCGCAAGACGAAGTCGCAGCAGTGTTTGGTAGTCTCGTGATGTGTCGGGTTATTCGCCTGCATTTAGCTTGTTCAAATCGTCGGCATTCAGATATGATGGAGTCGACAGTGGCACAGTTCTTGCACATTAGTATGTTGAAAGCATCATCAGCAATGCCTTTCAACACGTTGCTGATCTTTTCCGCCTCGGACATGTTTTTGTCAGTCTTCCGACACAGTGCCAGTACGTCTTGAATGTACGTGACGTACGACTCCGTCGATGATTGAACACGCGACGCGAGTTCCTGCCTGGCTGCCATCTGAGGAGCAACTGACCGACCGAACAAATCACGAAGCTTTTGCTTGCATGTGTCCCAGCTGGTTAGTTCTTCATGCGTCTCAAACCAGGCGCGTGCCGTACCGCGTTGGTAGAATAGATTATTTGCCAGCACAAACGTTTCATCCTACCTGTAGTGCTTGCTGACGCGCTCGAATAATGCGAGCCATTCTTCGACGTCCGTGCTGTTCGTCCCGGAAAACGTGCCAAGGTCGAGAAGATGGGAGGGAATCACAGGTGATGGAGCCGGCGTGGATGGCGAGGCCTGAGTTCCGGTTTCAGGCATCGCGGCTGGACAAAGCTGGCGTTCACTGCGGAGTTCCAGAGCCGGGTTGTGTGAAGACCCCGCACCTTCCACCAAAAGATGTTACGGGGAAGATTTATTCACCGAGAGCTGGTCTTGCTAACGGCTTAGAGAGCGCACAGTTAAGCAGGCCAACGAGAGAAGCTCGAGAGTCCAACCCACAACAACCACATTGTCGTCTTCTTCATTTGGGTGCCAATTCAGCTGTGCCGGGGCGACGAATTCATACACGTATCAATATTATAGCGTTCAAGGTACCCCTCGAGGCATGTCAGAACCATTCTTTCCATTATTTTCCCCACGCAGCGGGATTGCGCAATGGGTTGATATGATGCCAGATAAAGCGGCGATTTTCCAGGTTTGAGGACTGGTACCAAGCGGCTGGATTTCCACCTTTCTGGGATGACGCCATCGTTCCATGACTGGTTGTAGCATTTCAGTAGCTGGTCTCGGCCACGTCTTCCAAGATGGCATAAAACAGTATATGTAATACCTTCCGGCTCAGGTGACGATGAACGTCTGCAGGTGGCTAGAGCTGCATCCAGTTCCTTCAGTGAGAAAGGCATATTTAGTTCAGAAACTCGTGCTACGGGAGCATCCCCGAGAACTTCGTCACTCATTGCAATTACATTACCTGCAATCCTCACGCAGAAATCTTCAGCAACGTCAACCTGCAGGCGGCCTTGATGGAGAGCCAATGTGCTGAATGGACAATGTTGTGGAGTCGAGCCAATGCCACGCACCGTCCTCCATATATGGGACATAGGCTTGCGAGGATCAAGTTATTCACAAAATTTTTTTCACCGTCGGTCCTCCAGCTTGTCCATTCGACGTTGGATTTTATTTTGTAGACGTAGAGCTTTTCTGAGGTCATGAATCGAATTAGTGCGCCTGTACCTCCTCTCCGGCCACCTACGAATCGTTCGTAGTCGTTCAAGTTCTATATCAAATTCTGTACGCTTTGATGTGTATTTAAAGGCGCACGTAACCTCTTCCATCACATTTTTCATTACCTCCTCAAGGCTGCACGCGATATCTTCGCATGCCTCTTCCACCTTTGCCATGTACACTGTCCAATTTACTCTTCTGTTAGTTGATGAGGAGGAAGTTGCAAAACCCGTAACCTTCAGATATGTTGGAATATGATCACTGCCGTGAGTCTCAATATTAGTTAACCATCGCACTTGTTGGGTGAATTGCCGTGACACCAATGCAAGATCCAAGCAACTGCTATATCTCGAACCACGCAAATACGTTGGACTGCCGTCATTCATAACGTTAAGTTCGTGGCGTGAGGCGAATTCAGCAAGTTTCCGGCCTCTGGAATCAATCTTTGTGCTTCCCCAAAGCAAGTTATGAGCAATAAAATCACCAATAACAATCCAAGGTCCAGGTGTAGTGGTCAAGATGTCTTGTAGTCTTTCACCATCGAACTGACCAGATGGTGAGATGTATGCGCCGATAAGTGTGAAGGCTACCTTCTCCTTCGCAACGCGGAGGCATACGTATTGATTTCTGTTATTGGGTTGCACCAAATGTGGAATGTAGGTTAAATCTGTGCGGATATATATAATTACTTTGCTGGGCTCACCACAAGTCGATGAAGTGAAGGCTTCGTAGCCAGAAAGATTTATCGCTTTTGACAAGTTTGGTTCACATATTACTAATATAGGAAATCTGTTGCGGAAAACGTAATGTGGAAAACATGAGGTCCGTGATTAAGTCCTCTAGCATTCCACTGTAAAACTGTCGCACTACGTACTTCGTCTCGGAATGAAGGCAGTGAAGGAGCCATTTTGTCTATGCGAAGTTGGCAAGCACTGGACTCAGGGCATCCAATACTTGCACTGCGCATCCTGCTGTAGGCATGTTCGTGTTGCCTATAAGCGTGTGAATGGCATTGATGAGAGACTTGATCATCGTCAAAATTTCTCGGTCACGCTCTGTCACCTCATCTTGGCGAGACGCAGAAAGTGGTGCTACCGGTGCACGTTCCAGTTTTTCTGCAGGGGTTATCCTTGGAAGTGATGGCCATGCTCCTTCCAGAACCTCCTTTGCAGGGGTAGCATTATCAGTGCACGTGTTCTTTCTGTCCGGTGGTGGTGGTGAAGCCGATTCAATGAAAGGAGGCTTTACAGAAGACTTGATACTGTGGACAGGCTTTCTAAAGGAGCGTCGGCGATGAGAACGATGTCGCCTGACGACAGCAACCGCTTCTCGGTGAGTTGAACGGTCCCTCATCATTTTCTTCAAAACCGAAATCTCCTGCCTTATTTTCGGACACTCTTTTCATGCGGCGTCGTAGGGTCCTTGGCAATCCGGGAATTTATTGGAATTAGCCTTACGGTTGTCGGCAGAGTGTGGTGCACCACAAAGAGAACATGTTGTAGGATTTCCACAAACGGCGCTCACATGACCAAATTTCTGACATTTTCGGCACTGAAGCGGCTTAGGGACAAATGGCCGCACAGTATGTCGGAAATGACCCACCTTAACATGTGTCGGTAGGCAATCACTCTCAAAGTCTATCTTCACACATCTCGACTTTCCCAGACGGCATACCTGTAGTATTTGGGGCCCATCATTAGCAGGCCTACTAAGAATCGGCAGATCTTCGTTCGAGATGGTCACATCGATGTCATATATGACGCCTGTGGTTGCCTGATTTCCTAGCGGAATGATAGTGTGAACATTCATGCCGCCAAGGACGGTAACATTGCTCAGTGAATCTAACGCTGACGCTTGAGCGACGTCCACTGCTACAACATTTTCCCGGGGATTCACTCTGATATCCTTAATACTGTTCGGCACCAGTGCCTCGAGCTCTGAAGATATAGCTTGCCTGTTCAGTAGTCTCATGTTGATGGATGGTTGCGTAGGCAAGAATAGGACGGTGTACCTCGGCGGGCTTTGCGGGGCCCTCCCAGCAGATGCGTCCATGGATGCCTTGAGCATCCTCCGCTTTGCTTTCTGGCTCATGACGGTGACGTATTCGTCGTCGGAGCTGTCGACGCTCTCGGCAGTGTCAATGAGGGTAGCCTCGCTGTCACTGGAAAGGCAGTTTCGCTTCCTTGAGGCTGCTGGCGCTGTCGCCGGCAACTTGGGTGGGTGTGCAGATGAGTCCACTTCCATCGCCGCCGAAAAGGAAACTATGTTCCCCGTATAACTGCGGAAATAAGTCAAAAGTCTGAAGATGAACGGCAAACACTCAGCTACAGCAACACTTCGTCTTCGTCCTTGTTAATTTGTATTCTGAAAGAAGCTCCGGCGTATGAAAAATGCATGTTTTATCGTGCTGCAATATCACACTTTAGAACTGGTTTTAGTCCTGTTATCGAGTGGTTAAATTTGCTTAGGGGCTCGACACTAATTCTAAGTAACAACAAAACGATGTGTCGTAACCAAAACTTGGACCTACTTTTAGAAATGTGTACAATGCATTAGCTAGTGACAATTGTTGGACAAAAAAAACCCAGAAAACATGGCATTTTAATCTGCGATTAGGGTACGCTTTTGAAATTAATTATAACGCACGAGCTTAAACCCGACTGCCAGTAGCACGCAACATAGACAAAAAGTAGCGATTCTTCGTACATAATGTGCGCGGAGAGGACACTCGTGGACGAGTGCCATCTCCTAGGCGTTGTTAGCTTAGAAATGCATACGCAATGTCGGTCTCATTTGTGGTGTCGTGTGGTAAAAACACGCTGCCAGAAAACTTTAGGTGAGTGAGCAACGGGACTATCCACTGCCGGATAATGTTCTGCTTCGATAGGAGCCTGGGGGATGGCAGTACAAACTTTGCCCCGCTTTCCCTTCTCCCCTTCTCGGTATAGCAAAGCCTCGTGATCTAGGAAAGCAGCGGCGCTCATTTATAGCGCCACAACACCCTCGCTGCACCGTCAACCTCCTTCCTTACCACCCCCTCTTTCGCGCCGCCGCTCTATGCGTGTCGCGTGGTTGATGTCACGTGATTACAGTGTACTAGAAGGGGTACTTCCAGTACACTCTAACGTGATTACACAGTTTTCTCAGGTTTGGAAACCATGGCTGCTTTTCCGATGGTGGCAGAAATGTTGTAGGCTCGTGTACTCAGATTTGGGTGCACGTTAAAGAACCTCAGGTGGGCGGAATTTCTGGAGACCTCGACTACGGCATCTTTCATAATCAAGTAGTGGTTTTGGGACGTCAAATCGTACAAATCAATCAATCAATCAATCAATCAATCAATCAGATTTGCAAATCGTCGCTCACGTGCCGAATGTGCTTTGCGGAATTTTCCAGCAGCCCGCCACGGTCCTCAGTCCGGCGAGCCATCTATCGGCACGTCGGAAACGAGAACATAATCGGGCCCTACACGCCAAGCGCTCACTTTGCGGAGTTCGCTCAAAGTATTCTTGCACCGTGGGTAAGAAACAAGATTTGTGGCTATGATGAGATAGGGTTCCCAACACTTAATATTTTCCATTTGCCTATATTTCGCCCCGCCGCGGTGGTTTAGTGGCTAAGGTACTCAGCTGCTGACCCGCAGGTCGCGAGATCGTGGCTGCATTTTCGATGGAAGCGGGAATGCTGTAGACCCTTGTGCTCAAAAAGAACACCAGGTGGTTTAAATTTCCGGAGCCCACCACTACGGCGTCCTCATAATAATATAATGTTTTTAGGACGTTAAACGCCACATATAAATAATTTGCCTATATATTACAAGCTACATCTTTAGCAGTCTCAAGATTGCCTAAGGCATCTATCATGTTGGCACATAGCCGAAGAAAATATCAGTGGTTTTCAAGTAGTCGAATTCGAAGTCATGATAACGTGAAGGCATGCTGCTTTTACCGTGTAGCAGTAGGGTAGAGATTCGGCGTTGTTGGCAAACATTGGGCAATACTTAGCGCAATGGGACACCAGAACGAGAAGGGAGAACACAACACCGGGAGCTAACTTCCAACAAGATAGCTTTATTTCAACCAATGCACGTATATAACAGTGATCATGCTGACATGCTGCATGCAGATGTCATGCGTTTTGTAAAACTCAATGATGAAGTATTTCTCTGTGCATGACATATGGCGGTAGCGTGGGTTTATCACCTGCGTGTATATTCGTGCATTGGTTGAAATCAACCCTTCTGTTGAAAGTTAGCGCACGTGTTGTGTTCTGCCTTCTAGACCTTTTCTCTTTGCGCTAAATACTGCCTAGTGTTGCAGATCCGGGTTGCATTCGATAACTTCAGGATGTCCATCGTGGCAGCTGTTGCGTGGTACATGGTTAAGTGTCAGGCCTCAACTTTGTCACCTCTGACGCCAATATTCAGTAGAAAGTATTGGCCTCGAGGGAGATCGCTGGAGAGACTGGTGCAGTTGTCGCTGTGACGTAGTAAGTGAGATCACGTGACTCGCATATTGACTTAATAAATAAAAACAACAAGTACACAATGAAGATTTGAACCCGAGTTATAAAATAACTATATGCGTGACTCGCATATAAACTTAATAAATAAAAACAACAAGTATAGAATGGAGATTCGAATCCGAGTACCCTGCGCGCTAGCCTAGTATTCTACCACACAGCCATGCTGGTGCTTGAAGATGCGTTGCAAGTTTGCCTTAGGCAGGCCTGATGTCGGTAAAGGAATTAGTGTTAACAACAAGGACCCGCGGTTGGAAGCCAGCAACAAAACGTTTGCTTGCTTGCTTGCTTGCTTGCTTGCTTGCTTGCTTGCTTGTTCCTACTCCCTTGCTCGTATCCACTATGTGAAATTGACCATTTAACCGGTGGGTATTGCAATAGGGAAAAAGGGAATTCGAAGTTTTGATGAAAAAAAAAACAATTAACCAGTGATCTGAAGAATATTCAAGGAGACAATCATAAGGTCACCTACAAATAAAGTAAGTAAATAACTATTATTTGAAATGAATAAATGAATAGTAATTCGAAAGAACTATAGTCTTATTAGTAACAAAATCTAACAAGCAAACCTTCTTGTGTGTTCTCTCAAATTTATAAACTGCTCTGCAGATGCTCTTTTTGCTGTTGCCCACAGAAGAAGCCCTAAAGCAAATATTCTCAGAATTTTCAAATGAATTTTAGTTTCTAAATGATTTTTCCTACGGCTTGTGAAACGTCGGCAAATCAGTGAAAAAGGATCGATGTTTTTGGCTCTTGACAGTATAAATGCAAAGTAGATGGAACGTGACTAGACCTGTATAAAAAATTAGGAGGCGGAATCTGGTATCGAAATTTTGTGATGCACACTTGCAATTTGCGGGAGAATCACCACTTATTCTTCAAAGCAAAAGAAAGA
This sequence comes from Rhipicephalus microplus, assembly GCF_043290135.1. NCBI lineage: Eukaryota > Metazoa > Arthropoda > Arachnida > Ixodida > Ixodidae > Rhipicephalus > Rhipicephalus microplus. The sequence goes on along the minus strand of NC_134700.1, from coordinate 146,266,344 downwards.
AGCTCATATTCTTGAGCTGGTAATTCAATTTTTATGAAATCTTGAAGCAAAGAATATTTACGAAATTGGGATTCAGTGACATAACTGGTATCGCGAGCAATAGAAATAGGACCATCTAGGGACCACCGCGCGAGTATGTCAGCCATTACATGTATATGCCTCGGTGACTGGCACCGACACCAACCGCACTGTACCTAAGTGTTCACTAGATTGATGTGCGACGTTTACTCGATCAGAACTATCTCCGCCTTCCCTATTTCCTTCTGCTTCTGTACGCCTGTCGGGCCTCTCCTCAAGCTCGTGCCTCACATCTTCACTTTAACAGTTAGTATGAGTAATAGAGAGATTTAGAACAGCGAAAAAATAACCAGGCATCATACAATTTGGATAGCGTAACGAGTCGGTCGTCCAATGACCCAACTCATTACGAAATTGATCACCTATAAACTTTGGCGCATACCCACTTCAGGCGTAATTATTCTTAGTGGTCAGCAATTTCATAGAAATCTTCACAAAATTTCTTGCAAGTGTGCGCGCATACCACGCTTCTCCGAAGAATTACGAAGGATAGCAGAATGAATGCTGGTCTACTACACAAATATTTATTATGGTGTAGTGGGTATCCAGTAAGTGTGCTTGTAGAAGTTACCCAAAGAGTGTTTAGAAAAGGCTTTGAAAGGCCGCGCAGGCCTGGCAGTTTTTATTCTGCAGCCAGCTTCACATGCTATCGAGCACTTTCAACTTTCAGCTTGGTAGTAGTAAAAAGTTAACACTTTGCAGCTGCGGCAACTTTGCCAGAAGACGACGGCTCCGCTTCAGGCATCACATTATTTGACCAACGTCATGGCAAAGTGGCAGTTGCTGGCGCTCGTAGAGGTTAATGGCCGGTAACTACTGGGTTTTTTTTGCTCCAATACGTCTTTTTACAATCCTATTATCATATACGTACAGGTGCCAAAAATCCTCTGCTTCTATATTTTGCTGAAAACTACGAATTCAATGACAGTGTCATAGCCCCTTTCAGACGATGAAAAATAGGTTTTAAAGCTTCATACACTCTTAGACTTGGTTGTGCTGAAACGTACTGGCTTTCCCTCCATTTGCAGCCAGTGACTTAGCAGCTACGGCGTTGCGCCGATCAGAGTTATAGGATTCAAACCACAGTAGCTGCATTTTGCTAAAAGCCAAGTCCAGACATCTGGGTAGACGTAAGCTTCGGAGCACCCCACTTCATTGAATAAAGAGCTCAGTCCAACATGTGCGTCTGATTTCCTTGCTTTTGGAAAGCAGAACCTTATAAGTGTTAACTATTTCTACTTGGTAATGGCGAGACATGCCAGTGCAGCTTAACAAAAGGTTGACGACACGACGGCTGCAAAATTGGGAACCACTGACAGTTGCACCGCTAGTGATCCGTGAAGGTCCACTGAAGCAGCCGTCATTGTTGCGAGCTTCGTTAGTGGTGCAAAATGTTCAGGTGAGCCCACGATGAGATCACAGCTTGGGCCTTGCGCATCATCATAGTTGCCTCCTGCCGCCGGTGTCCGTAACCACATCACACAAAATTGAAAAAAAAACAGTACTATTGACACAGGGGGTTTCTAACCCGGTGTTGGAAATAAAGGCGAAATAAGGGGCAGTGGTCACGAGCCGCGGAGCACTGGCTCGCTCAGTTGTTCTGTTCGCCTTCGATGTAGCCACACTATCGGGTCCGGGACACATGATCATCTGGGACCATTTCCACGTACGTCGTGTGGCAAGAAGTTCCTCATCGTTGCCACGGACAATCTCACGAAGTGGACCGAAGTCAGGGCCTTTCCTTTTTTTAGACTCTGCACGTCCTCACGTTTATCAACGAGTGCGTCATTTTTTGACATGGTACGCCACGCTTGCTCATCACTGACCGTGGCACGGCTTTCACGTCCCGCGCATTCAGAAACCTACTGAACGACCACGGAATTCGGCATGCCGCGGCCACTCCTCAGCACCCACTAAACGGTCTGGTGGAATGTAAAAATCATACCATAAAGGACATACTTTCGTCATACGCGAGCCCCAGTCATAACAACCGGGACGAATACGTCGCCGCACCCGTCTTCGCCCTCAATACGTCACAGGAGGAAATCACACAGGAGTCACCGTTCAAGCTTGTCTATAGAAGGACGCCACGGCTACCGCAAGAGAGCTTCTTCGGTTTGAACACAATAAAGCAAAACTGTCTAGATGACACCAGTTCTTCAGAGCTTCTTTGGAAGGCTCGCTTAAAGCGTATCATCAAGCGAGATTCCGCTCGCCTTCCAACGAGAACCACACCCCTTTCAAGCCAGGAGACCTAGTGCTGGTTCGACGCACCCAGCATGTTCCACAGCGTTGTCAGAAGTTTTTTTCCGGTATTCCGGCCCATTTCGCGTGGTGAAAGGCCTAGGCCCTGTTACGTTCTGCCTAGAAGTTATTCCCGAAATGGGCACCATAAGCAGAAACCGTGTTTTTCCCGCCCATCCAAGCCAGCAAAAACTTTATGTGCTGCGTGATGTCTGTATTCACGCCTCTTCGTCTTCTGACTTAGACTCCAGGGAAGGGGGTGCGGCAAATGTAGTGGATCATAGCAATGAGGTGACCGGTGCGTTAGGGGTAGACCGGGAAAAGAAAACGGCTAAGACAGTGTAGTGTTGGATTGTGTTCGACTGAGCGGTTCTTGTACGTTACCTTTGGTGGCAGCGGTGGGATTCGGCAGCATGGAACGCCCGAAGGACTACATATCGAGGGGTGCCCTTGAGGTTATCCTGGCAATGTATGACACAAAGTGGGAGGCTTTGATTAAACACGTGCGCTTTGACTTGACCAATAGAAGGAAGTATACTGCTCTTGCCCCCTACTCAGTTGTAGTGGTGATCACTCAGGACGTCAGCGACGAACGTGTGGTTGCTCAGGAACAAAGCCATGTTTGTATCAAGAATAAGCCAAGCATGCGCCAATATGAACCGATGTGCTGTGTCGGCGGCGCGTGTAATGTTCAGGAGGACGCAAGTGGACAATGATGTCGAAATGAGTGCAAGTAGGTGAAGAAAACGGAGGAGATGGCTGTATGCGAAATGGAACCTCTCAGCTTTGTTGAGAGCAGAAGTTCAGAGAATCTGTCGAATGGGAATGGCACAAGCGGAGAAACACGACGCAGACACCGAAGAAAGAAGAAAAGAAAATTTGACGACTTTGCCGAAGGACAATTCCAGAGCCTGGCATTTGCTTCTTGTGAGTTTTCATTACAGACGGAACCAACCCCAATGATTGTGCAAGACACATCAAAGAACCTGTGCTCTAAGCTATGGCGTCAACTTTCTAAATCAGAGTAACAGCTCAAGCCTCTATTTCGCTCAGTTCAAACAGCTTTCCGGGAATCACTGAAGACAGGCGGCTATGAAACCTCTGCGTCTAACGTTGGAATATCAGGGCACGGTTAAGAGGCGGAATACATACGTCACTCTCATCGTGAGCTGAACAACATCAAGCAGGGACCTGCCCTGAATAGCTGGTGACAAGTAATATGATCCTGGAGAGACCGCCGAACCAATAGCCTAGTTACGAGTACCATGTTCGCACTTCGGGGAACGCCATTGAAAAAGCAAAGCAACGGGACAGTGCATTGTTGATGATCCGAAAGGCGAAGTTACGTACCAGGCGGCACAAGATTCTCCCCAAGCAACAGCTTTTTAATCACCCCGTACAAGCTTTCCACAATGGCCTGTGTCTTGAGAATGAAGACGGTTCGTCATCGCTAAGACCGTCCGCTGCGTCAAGTGCAGCGCCGTGCACTGCACATTCGTTAAAAACGTAAGTAGAACTGCCCTCAAGGAACATTTATCCGTCCCACCATCTCCCCTTTTTCCACCTCCTCCCTCCTTCCCGATGAAATGATGTTATGGGTAAACTGACGGGTAGTGGGATACTAGCAGAGGAAAGCCGCAGGACAGAGAACGAGGAAGACGAAGCATTTTGAGAACAGTGAGGCTGCTGGCAAGGGCTGCCAGATGAAAGCCGTGTTAAAGTGTATTTCGCTTCTGTGTGTTTAGTGGCCGTTACAATATTCTGCGACACGCCTCTTTAAAAGAAAGGTTATCTCCAGTGATAACTAAGGACCCTTTGAACCAACCTCGAAAAGATGGAGGACCATGGTCTTCCGGCCACAATGTGGGCACTACCCATAACTACAACTCTGTAGTTCCTGGGGACTTAAATACTAGTTGTTTACTGATTGACTTACTTGCAAACGGTCTATCAAAGGAATGACTCAGCCTGTCATGTTGAGTATTTCAAGCCTATAAAGAACCTTTGTTACTTGTTAGAAGACTGTTCGTTAGCTAGTCAGTTCGCGATGGAAGTTTTTGCTGTAAAGCTCTCCAGGAAGCCACAGTAAACTTCCACACGCAAGCTGTGCTCCTGAGCAGTGTAGGTCTGCCTTGTTCACAGACGTAAACGCAGAAGTACCAGGGGCAAAGCATCAGGGTAGTAAGGGCAGTTTCCAGTAGCCGGTGAAGGCAATCCACCACTTCTACGGTGACGAGTGACACGTTACGTGTAACTAGTTGCTTTTTTGAATCCTGACAGTAGAAATAGTTTCTTTTAAGTTAGAGGAACTTGCAACTGTAACACTGTTAGTTTTTCACGCAGTAACTGTACCGTAAATGAGGTTACGATTACTTTTGTTTTATCCACATTTATAACAGACACGCTCGTCAAAGGTCGATTTCAAACTGCCTTCAATGTTCAAACTTTATTGTATACTACCCTTCTTGCAACTGTGTACAGTAATTTTGATTGATGATTGATTAGTGGGGTTTAACGTCCCAAAACCACGGTGTGAATAGTAATTTTTCGAAAAAGCTTGAAGCACCAACGTGGTATCGTGGAGGAATGACAGTTAACCACGCTGAATACTTAGGTTCGAATCCGGCCCGGAACTATTTTAGCGTGATAGCGTATAGAACTCCTTTTGCAGTAACATCATGCTATGAAAAGTATGCAATAAGTGGTTGAAGTACGCACTAGGAACAGGATATCGCTATGGTGTCCGACTCTTGAGGACGAACCTTACGGGTTTCACAATTTTCTCCTGCTTCTTTTTTTTTTACAGATAAGCGCTACAAACTGGAGGCAAAGAGATGCCAGTAGTCAGGGTGTCCATAGCGCACGTACGTGGCTTGCAAACCTTATAAGCACCACATCCCACCACTGCTGCGCCGTCTGTACGGAGAAGTAACGTATATGCCGCATTAAATGGGCAAATAGTAATAGTGAGCGCTGGTCTACCAAAGTGTGCAAATGTGGAGAATCAGGCACAAAAGCTCAGGCAACAACAATAGTATTGTAAAATCACACCTAATTAAAACAAGGTGAAGCGAAAGAATATGCGGTTTTGTTTTATATACTGAATATAGAACACAACTAAAATCGCAACTCCAGAAATTTATGCGGCACCTAGCGGCAATATAGGGAAGCTGCGTATTGAGGTTAGAACAGTCCAAGCGCCAGTCGTATACGTAGGAGAATGGTAGGATGGTGTCACCCGTGAAGAAACACGAATGGCCAAGCAGATTTCTTTTTTCCAGGTGAGACAAAGTGCTAACTTGTGAAGTCGAACCTTTTTAATAAATGACCATTGTATCCAGTGACTACATGTCTCTGCGGCACCCGAAGTATGTAAACAAATTTGCAGAGACGCGGTATGCTATGTGCAATGCGCTTGCGGGACCACTGGTACCGACTGAAGAAAGATGTCTCGCGTCAACAACCAACTCCCCTTCTACAAAGCAGCGCGAATGGCAATCGCACTGCAGAAAACTAAATATTTGTGTTAGCGACCGCGGACGCGGTGACCTCCATCGATCCGCCGTGCTGCAACTCCGCAACGCCCTCTCATGTTCATTTGAGTTGTGAATACGGTATTATATACTTAATACAGGACATAAGCGAATGAAAAAAATAAGTAGTGAATCCTCATGCTGCGCCTGAGTGCTGCAAGCCAAAAAGCGTGAACTTTGTCTGCCCAAGATGTGCAAAGCAACACGTAACAGCACATCGTCACTGCTCTGCACTTAGAGAACATACCGTATTCGCAGTACTTGCTCGAGAACAATGGAACGCCGAGCTGAAGTCTTTAGAAATTGAGCTGATGTACCGAGCATCTTTAGGGCGCATTGGATTCTGTTTTTCCTAAACTTCGCTGTAAAGAGATGAACAAAAAAAGTAGAAAAAGCTTTGAATCCGAGACATCTGCCAAGGCGAAGTATACATTAACGTGTACGTCCTGTGGGGGCCCTTGTCGCTTCAAGTGCTGTGTCTAAGCTCTGGAGTGGCCAAGTAAAGGCCTTTCGACGCTTCATAAGATGTTGGACAGTTCTTTTACACTTTACGTAGTAGGCTATCATCGTCGTTACAGCGGCACTCCAGTTGCGATGGTTGAAGAGGCGATCGCAGATATCGCCTGCAAGTTTCACTCTTATTGAGACCATGGTCAGCACATGTGTCATGCTGCTGTTGAAGTTGAAGGTGCCGTAGTTTAATGTAGGAATTACTACCGACTTATTGAAGAAGTGTATTTTGTTTGACTTTGTGGGTTGCGTGACTCTTGGCGGAAGTCCGAGTTTCGGCTTGTGCGTGTAAAAGATATTCCATTCGGACGCATAAATGCTGATGTAATTGTAGCCTTAATCATTCATAAAAGCTGAGATGACCTTGTGCACAGGGAAGATGTCGCGGGGCAAAAACTATCTGAGGGCCTTAGGGTAAGCAGATGCATTCCGGCCATCCTCGCGTGGGAGTGTAGTCAACACTTTTCTCAAAATAACTTCGATCACTTGTACACGGTCTTGAAAAAGAATTAGGGCCGCTCATTACAAAAAGTACGGGACATTTTCTAAATTCTAAGCTTCTATTCCTCTGTTATTCAAGGCATTATTATTGTCTCGGATAAACGTTCAAAAGCGGCCGTTTATCCCTCTAGTGCACGGAGCTTTAGTGTTACCTCGGTCACTATACGGCAGCCTTCGTAATAATGGCGTTTCACAGCGCATGCTTTAGGGTGCTTAAAATGCAGACGTTTAGACCTGTGTCTTCACTGTTAATATCTCGAATCTTTCCCGCCTAACGAATGCACATTATCGCGTGCTTGGCGTGGTATCAGATTTTGATAAATGAGCTCTTTCTTGGGTGTACGGAAGATCTCTTAAAGAACGAAAGAAACGCAAGTAAGCAAAGTGACAAGAACATTCAAACTATACCGTGCCAAATTAAGTAACAAATATTATTAATGTAAGACGTCAATAAAAACCTGTGAGCGGTATTAGCAGAACGAAAATGACCCAGGAAACCGTTAGTAAAAAAAAAGAAAACTGTTGGCTGCCTATCATGAGTTCTGCTTTAACATTTTTTTATTCCTGTTATGGAGCCAACGCAGTATCTCTTGCCCCATTTTAGTGTTAATTTTGCCAGCTGGTTCTTACTGAAATAGTGTCGAGTCCCCATGGTAAAAGAACACCTTTGTTATTCGACCTTCTACAAATGCTTGCTGCGATTGGGACGCTGAAAGGCCACCGCTTTCGTTTTTTTTTTTTTTGCCGAGTTGCACGAAAGTTTTTTTCTTTCAGCCTAACTCCGATCGAGTGTGTCATTTTCATTTGGTTGGAAGTGTAAAAAAGCAACCACTAAAAAAGCAACATTGCATAAGCAAGAAAAAAATGGTGCTCTCCCAACCACGCGGTTGTTTGTCACTGTCAAATATAATTTCATTGCTCACAGCACTGAAAGTTACGAGGTGTTGCCAGTGAGAGTTGGACGCGAAGAGAGAATGAAAGGCCGTCGTTTACCAGCGAAGTTTGTTCCTCAGCTTTCACTAAGAACTTTATGGCTTTTTTCGTTGGCAGACAGACACTCAAGGAAAAAAAGTATAGAAAGACGAGATGTGATTGGTTTACGGAACATGCGTCTCCGACGCGACATAACTTCCATCGGGCGTTTACGTATAATACTAAAGTCCTGTCAAGAACGGCTGCCAAACATCAGAGGCAGTGATCAAATTGTTTTCTTATGTGTTTGCGTCATTTACCTCCAGCTTGCCATAGATCGTAGTTCCCGCAAAACGGTTTTACCTGGAGTGACTTTTTGTTTCCTTCACCTAGTGTTTACACTCACCTGGCCTGGCACTATATCCATCGATTCCGATTTCACCGAGCTGTGAAATCGCCCAACCTGCGTAGCAACTAGGTACTTTTACACCTCAGTGTTCTCTTCATAAAGCCACAGCATATAGTACGAAAAGTATGGTTGGTTAAAACTTAATAAAAAGTAAGATCTGTTCACACCCATCACAGACCCATCTAAAACAACTGATGCTGCTCCATCTCGCTAGATGACTTGGTTCTTTTTTTTGTAGTAATTTTTTGTACATACTTCATTAAATCTGGAGATGTAGCTGGAGTGGAGTTTGATCATGACAGGCTTTTTAGGGGAGATAGGACTGGATAAATGCCTGTGATGGACAGCCAGGAATTGATATATATGAAATGTGTTAGTGCACACATTCAAAGTAGAAAAGGAAAGTGTGCGTGTGAACAGTCAATGACAGTGTGAACTGCTGCAAGCAAACTGTGCATTGGCATGATATTTCAACTGGTTTCAGCGTGCTATTGTTTTTTTTTCGTATTTTTCGTTTTGGGTAATGCTCAGTATTGTTCTTTTTTTCGCTGCAGAACTTATTGATATGGAGTAGCCGAGACAATACAGACCTCAACCTCGCCACAGCAAAACAGTTAGAACAGAACAGAAATGGTAACATTTATTTAGAAACTTACAACTATTCAACACCAATTATTTATTAATTTATCAAAACTCAATGACACGGTCTCTTGTGCATCAGCCTCAGTAGATTCGAACGCTCTGGTAATATTGTTCTTCTTCGAAGTCGATAGGCTGAAGCTCTCACACTCCCCATAAAACCTTCTGCAACTAGCGCGATAAAGTCAAATAGCTCTTTTCGCAGGTATTCTAGTGCCGGTGATGTCAGTGGCAGGTTTGGTTGAAAACTAAAGAGCAGCGTTAGCCGTGAGCTCAAATTCAAGGTGGAGGAAAATTAGGATAGGAAACGGAGTAAGTTCGCTCTTTGGCTTTCCTTGCTTTCCAATTTAGGCATCCGCCAGAAGCAAATGCAGGCTCGTGACTGGAAGCACGACATCACACATGATTATCGTTACCGCATTAAGCTGTTAAAGGTGAAGCAAAGTATAAGTAAACTTGTAGCGTATTCATTGAAGTCCATGTATCCTGGAGTTGGCGGCTCGTTGACACCATCAACATTTTGATAATGATGGGAGAACTAACAGCTAAAAAAATATGTACTGGCAATCGAAAGCAATAGTGACATCAGGAATTCGCTCTACTTAACCCGAAATTACAACTTGTCCTAATTACTGACCTTTTACATGCCGTGTATTATATGCAACTTTATTGCGCATCATATCTGCATATTTGTCTAATCAAATGCGCAAAAAAAGAAAGACCATAAAGAAATATTGAAGAAGCAAAACTGTTTTATTAGCCAAATGATCTACCAGCAATAAAGTACCCAAGACTTCGGAGATGAAATTTTCACACAACTGTTCACGAGCCCCAGAGGAAAATATTAGATTGAGATCTGACATTGCCTAATCTTGAAGAACCGCTGAAGCGAGACAAAAGCGTTTGAACTATCGTTTTGGCAACCGTAGAGTACAGCGTATCGTTGCTTAGCGTGTCGCATTCACCGTCACCAAAGGAGAGGGCACGCTGGCGGTGCAGCACCGGTGGCAGTCGGCAGTCATAGGAGTGGCAATCTACACATACTGTGAGATAGTTACGCTCTGAAATGTCATGCCGAAGAACAGCGCACAAGCAGATGAATAAACTACGGAAGGTACGTACGAAACTACCACGCAAAGTGAGCGATGCCTCGTTGCCCCTGCAATGCAACAACTAAACACAAGCACTGATAGCAGATTGACTGATACCCCTCCACCTAATTTCTGGCACTTGACCGAAAATTGATTGATTGATTGATTTGTCGGGTTTAACGTCCCAAAACCACCATATGATTATGGGAGACGCCGTAGTGGAGGGCTCCGGAAATTTCGACCACCTGGGGTTCTTTAACGTGCACCCAAATCTGAGCACACGGGCCTACGACATTTCCGCATCCATCGGAAATGCAGCTGCCGCAGCCGGGATTTGAACCCGCGATCTGCGGGTCAGCAGCCGAGTACCTTAGCCACTAGACCACCGTGGCGGGGCTGACCGAAAATTGAGGCTATCAACCATTCAGCCAGGTTTGGAGTAAACCAGAAAGTGAATTTATTGTTAACTTTAACATATATAAATTATGACTATATGAAAAAAAATTATAGGGATTTCCTTTACTTTTGGTTATTTGCGCGCTCCTGACCTAATGTGACCTCCTTCACCTCCTCACCGAAAAAATGCAGTGATGGCGTCATGGTTAGTGTATCAGGCGGGCGTGCAAGAGGTCCGCGCTTCAAATCCCGGTGTCGCGCAGTTCCCCTCCGGATTAAAAGAATTGGCAGATCCCGCGTACAGTGAGAATCGATGATATGCGAAGCACGGATGATGAATGTTCATATGTCACTTTAAAATCTGCACAGCGTTACGAGGTGGACGCAAATCATGCCGCACATAAAATCCACATCATGGTCATCATGTTTGGACGTCTCATTTACCTTCGTTGTCTATTCACGTCACGTGATATCAAATTCGGTATATGTGGAGCTAGCGAAACAGCAGTGAGCACGCTATTAGCGTAGCATGTGGTCATTTTTTACAAGACACGCATGTCATGATTGTCATGTTTGGTTGAGTCATTTACCTTTGTTGTTCATTGACGTCATGTATTACCAAATTTGGTATATGTGAAGCTAGTGAAATGGCCGCGAGCACATCATGAGCATGGCATGTAGTCTTGTTCTTACATGGCACGCATCTCATGATTATTATGTTTGCACCAGTCATGTACCTTTGTCATCCATTCTTGTCCTGTAATACCAAATTTGTTATATGTGAAGCTAGCGAAATGACCACGAGTGCATCATGAGCGTGGCGTGTAGTCATGACTTACATGACACGCATGTCATAATTTCCACATTAAGGTAAGTCGCTGATGTTCGCCTTGCAGGGATGTCTTACCGTATCAGTTTTGCAATGTGTCATGTGAACGAAATCACCGGAAGAGCAGCAAGACAATGATACGTAAATAATAACATTCATGGCACATATCTCATAATGTTGATGTTATGATTAGACAATTATACTCGTCATACAGTTATGTTATGCCATACCAATTTCAATATCGGTACCATCATCGGAATGGCCAGGAGAGCTAAAGGTCGTAGGTGGATAGATAGATAGATAGATAGATAGATAGATAGATAGATATATCGATAGATAGATAGATAGACTCAAAGCCACTGAAGTTAGCTAAGATATGCCCCACAATAAAAAATTATCCCAGTAATGATGGAATTTCATTAGGGGGCCCGGTGTGCGGCCTCACCGGTGACTACCAGCGGTAACACACTCCCTCACCAGAGAAGAATTGGCCTCCTTGGCGCAGTATCTGGCCACTTGCTCTCACATAAAAACGCCAATTAACTCTAGGCTTCAGTAAAAAAATTGGCCCCGTATCTGCATGTTACACCGCAAATGTCGTCGAAAGACAATAGTCTTGTGTCTGGAAAGAGTGAACAAAACGATTATTTGATGTTCTGCGCAAGATAATTGGTGAACAGTATTCTGAACACGCTGCGTTGGAGTGCCTCGAGCATGCAGCAAAGGCGAACGAGCGCATCAAGCTACGTCACACGTGAGACATAAGCGCTATCTGGCAGTTATCCTGTAAAACGGGGCGCGCGCCGTGCGCGCCCGTCTCTGAGATGATAAGGTGTAGTACGCAAGGCGACGGGTAGGTGCCACCACCATGTCGTCTTATCAAAGCGTTGAAAACACTTGCCGTTTCTTACAAGCGTTGCATGGCCAGCGCAGCGTTATAAAGGCTACGATCCTTAAAATTACTTATGTATGCCTTTTCCATTAAAAAATACGCATACATAATATTGACGTTGTTACAGTGTCTCAGATATGCGCAATAATTGCTTTTTAATTGACAATTGAACAAGTATGAATGCTCAATCTTGAGCAATATTGGTGGGCGCTGCGGATGGGGTCAGCTGTTTGGAATATCGTTTGGTCACTTTGGTGCCATTTAGGATACAGTTAAGGGTGGGCAAACAGACAGACAAAAATGTAGCGTCGAAGGTCCCCAAGAAAACCAATCAAATAAAGCAGCCCATTTGGCTCCCTCATAAGATAATCAACCAGCGTGTCCCTCCTTACATCCAAACCTAACCACGCGCGCACGCCTGTGATGATTGTTTTTGTGGCGCCAAGTGCGAGCTTTTAGCCCTTGCTCCCAACTTTCGTTCATGCTCAGATCTGTCGTTTAGTCGAGTCAGTCCACTTCAGCACAGAGAAAGATACTTACATAAAGAGCGGACACTCCCGTAGGGCCCTGCGGCCCAGCTACTGCGCTATACTTTCAGCGCCACGAGTGGTGGTCAGACCTGATGTTGTCTTCAGCATAAATGAAATTCCATTTTTTTCTTTTCGACGCTGAAGTTTGAACCCGTACCCTCATGATCCCAAGTGAGTGTCTTTACCACTAGGCTAATCACCCATGCTTGCGCGATTAGAATGCATGTACAGCACATCTAAAGCACATGAATGTGCCTCTTTTTGCAAAACAAAGGCAGAAAGACAACACTTTCCAGTCATACTTTACTGTTTATGTTGTGATGAATAGAATGTCCTCAGCGGGGCATGATGTAGAGCGGATATAGAAAATTGCATAAGTTAATAAAATTTCTTTTTTGCGAAAAATTGATGCCAAAGTTGGGAGACAGTTGTCTTCCTGAAGAAGCTGTTACGTGTCTTAAAAAAAGAATAAAAGCGAGGTTGGGCGCGCCATCTATCGGGTAGTCAGACTCTTTCTTGCTGGGCCACAAATAGGCTCCAGTGGCCACTCTTAAGATAGTATACTTCTCTATTACTTCAGGACATTCGTAGAACAAGAGAGGCTAAACAAATGTTTGAAACTGCCGCCACTAGCATTACCGTCCACGCCTTGTTCTTCGTCGGCAGATGGCAATGCAAGTCCACATCCCTGCAAAAATTCGCTCCTCTGAAAATGAGGCGATATCGTTTAGCATATTAGCAATGTTAGCGTGACCCGCAGTGAAGTGCTCGAAGCATGGTCGGATTCACCCACGCCTTCGCCTTTCTTACGATTTTTAGTGACGATGATTGTTGTCGCCATTACTTTGTGGCGAGCCCCGCCGCGATGGTCTAGTGGCTAAGGTACTCGGCTGCTGACCCGCAGGTCACGGGATCAAGTCCCAGCTGCGGCGGCTACATTTCCGATGGAGGCGAAAATGTTGTTTGCCCCTGTGCTCATATTCGGGTGCACGTTAAAGCTTCCAAAAATCAAGGAGGTGCCCCCCTCCTCCGAAAAAATCACAGCATATCTACGGAGTGAATAATGATGAGTGAGGTGTAGCGTCCGTCCAGCCGTGCATGCATCCGTCCATCTGTTCGTGCGTCCGTCCGTCCACCCGTGTGTCGGACAAACAGACAGACACATTACGGACGCGCCCAACGGATGATTCATGGTTTGCCAATGATAGCTTCCGAAGCTTCACCCCACTCATCATCATTCACTCCGCGGATATGCTGTGAGGTAGTTCTACATACATGCATACATACAGGTCACGCTGTAAGTAAGATATAAATGCTTGTATTTTACACCGTGATACCGGTGACGACCGTCCTACGCCTTAAGAAGCTTCCTAAATTTTTTTGACTACGGTCCTGGTACATACGCACACACGCAACAACTATTTAGCTGCACTCCAGCGTACGTGAAGCATTTTGGAGACCAGAATAAGCAATGAAGGGTATTACCTAATTTTGCACAGAGTTTAATTGTACTGGAGTCGACGTGAGGGGTTTTACGCGGCACATCATAGAAATTGTGTTTGACACGACGGGGGTGTATCCCTGTGTGAAAATATTCTAATACTTATACACGGGAAAACGTCTTGGGCAGCACTACAATGCCTGCATTACAGCTGCGGATGATAAAAGTGAAACACTCACGTTTTTTCACGCGGGTGCGAGTTGTGTGTGTGTGCGCGCGTGTGTGTGCGCGCGTGTGTGTGCACATGTGTGTGTGTTCATGTGGGCGAGATAAGTGTGTTGTTAATCACCCTTACTGTCATCTACAAAGGTGACACGTCTTTGGGAAAAATTTAGGATGTACTCCTAAGACTTATTTATACAGCAGTCTTATGTGTCTACAGCGAAACGCGTACGGCCAGTGAGGGTTATGAAGCCTATCGCCGGGACAGCTAGGAGGAATTCGGTAGGCGAGGGTCTCTCATCCTCTTCCCTTCAAGGCCCCCTTCTCTATCGGATGCCAGTGAAACAGATGACGAGGTTGAAACATAGTTATTTTCCGCTTTCGTGGTGCGAAAAGAGTATATCCGAAACAAGAAGGCTTACAAGACGGCGATCATGATGAGCTTTAAACAAGCTATATTTATCACAACGAATAGGTGGAAAACATCTCACTGTAGCGTCACACTTGAAAAAAAAAGAAGAAATAGGAGTACGGAAAGGAAAGAGAAACAAAATCACCAATTTTTTAGCAATGTCTTCCTTATGTCGACCAATTTAGCCGTGTTTGCCGCCATGCGCTCATACGACGGCTGCGTGATGTCGCAGGCGTAACATTTGCAGGTACACTACGGACAAATTCAACAGAATATCAGCACTTACTATATCCCCGGCGCCGAATATATCGTGAAGCACGTAAACTAGAAGTGATAATTACGAAGCTGCGCTGAAAATAAGGGTGCTGAAAATAAATTTCTGCCGACACAAGTCTGGTCAGGCTTTCTCTCAAATGTGCTCTTTCTTTGGCCAGCTAGAAACTACAGATGATTACTTTTTTACCTGTAGGCGATGTAATACAGCTAGAAGACCCAAGTTAGAAGGTCGGTTACGTGTTACTGAAATGAATTTATCCATTCCCGTGATCTTTCTGTTTTGGAGTATTTATTTGTGAGTTTGACAGTGCAAAAGGTTGCGTGGCTTTGCGGAATTATCTGAATGAAACCAAAACACTAACAAAGTAATCTATACCATTTTTCTTCTGTGTCGACATATCTCAGTGAGCACCCAAATTTTATTCTAAAATTCGTTATGTTGTTATTCTGCTACCTTCATTGCTTTAATACTCCATACTACTTTATAAGACCACTAAATGTTTGGCCAATCTCCAACAGTGGGTATGAGCCAGAAGATAAGGTGAACCAGAACCAGCACAAGGGCTAGTTTTGTCTACCTTCTGTTGGATCGCCCTTTTTTTTCTTGTGTGGAAATAACGATACGTTTAGCAAACGCCTACAAGCCCAAGAAGAAGTTGTCCCGAATATAGATGCTGCGTTAAAAACACTGGGGCTCATGTCAAACAATGTAGGAGAAATCGGCAGTAGTAATAAATTGCTTGTATCAGTATGTCATTTCGAATGACGCATGCGTTGCAGTCATGCCTAGCAGGTAGGTTTATGGAATTTGGTATCACAACGCCAGACATTTTAGCGCAGTCGCAAGACTGTGCGCATTCTAGATATTTGTATGGCAATTACGTGAATTTTAGTTACAGTAGGCTACGCTAGCTGTCTTTTGTTGCGAAGCCTTCCTTTTTTGAGGGTATTCTGATGCGTTGCATGCATTTTTTTCTGTAATGGATTCTCCGTAGTGGGTCTGTCAGTTACCTTTCCTAGGTCACCTATTTATCTACAGTTTGTTGCGGTCGATTCCACGGGATGCAACACACGGTGAACATCGCTTCTTGTATGAGTGTCTTTGGGGAAATTTCTTTTCTTTCTTTCTTTCGCTCTCTCTCTCTCACACACACACACACACACACAAAATGTGCTGCGGGATGCAATCCTATAGCTTCGACAGCTTCCCCAAGAATGCTTGCATGCAGTCGTCACTTATATTTTTACAGACAACATTTCGTTAAACTATTTTAAGATGCCCATCACTAGCTTCGTTTACTCAAATAATTTTCATAATTTCTGTAATTTTAGCCTTCGTTATAATGTAGTGGAAGCAAATGTTTTCGGGAGAGTCAAAACTCCCATAGCACTGGCTACTACACTTACCTCATTCATAAAGGCGCTGTCTTGCGATTCCCATTAGGAACAATACAAGGACGAAAAGAAAAGTGCAGTTCAGTTCACCTTGCTTTCTGCAAAATACCGAAGAACATATTTTTATCCTGCCAATCGTCCTCAAGGTATTTAGCGTTCACGCGGAAGATAGCAAATCACGAGCAGCTGGAGCAGCAAAATTTATACCAATTTATTTTTCAGCTTGTTCACCTGTCAAAAGTTGCGATGGTGCATAAAGAGACAACGGGGAATAAGTGTGGCAGTATAGCAAGACTTGTGAAACCGCTTACGTTCTCATATTTATCTTACGTGCTGTAGTGTTCACGTTTCTATTAATTAATCATGCATGCAACAACGATGCTGCATTACTTGCTTCCTGGTCTTTTCTTTCGTTTGCTGAGGGCAACGTACGAACGAGCAGTGCACCTAATTAATGGTCAAGAGGCATCATATAACTTTCGCGCATCACCATCAATAACCAGTTCGCTGACGTTTTTATACTAAATGATACAAATTGATCGTTCGCGCCATTAGTGCTAAAGCAGGGCAGCACAGCCGGGCGGTTTTTCTTAATTGCGAAACGAAATCAAGCCTCTCCTTGCAGGCACCTCGGAACCATTTTCGGCTTGGGCGTGTCAGGCTGCAAACTTGTATCTCTTTACTCGCTTTATCAATTGGGAAGGTCGTCGGGGCTACCAGGCACACTACTTTGCAAAGCTAGTTTTTTTTTCTCCCTTATATTTGATATGCCATTGACTACAAAAGGGGTAAGAAATTTATTAAAGAACACATTGCGTCTTTTGTCTTGAGCCCGGAGAATGGGCTTCATAGAGTGTATGTCTGTCAGGTTGCAGTGAGGCACATTGGAGCAAACCAATGCGTGTTCAATTGTTTGCCTGTGGTAATAACCTTCCTGGTGTTTTTATAACCAAGTTGCACTGGGGCAAAAGGGAAGTATGACAAATGACAAAGAGAAGTTGACAATCAGTTTGCAATGCGTGCTGCAAGCATTGCGCACTCCCCGTCCAGTCCATTTTGATGTTTGTTCTTTCTCCCTCCCGCTATGCGCGAATGCATTAGCAAATCGTACCAACTAATCAAAGTTATAAATAATAATTGTTGGGGTATCAGACTGAGCAAACCTCAGACGGAGGTCACGTGTGGAAGTTCTGGAGCCAAATCAATGAGTGCAGAGAGAGAAGATGCACCAATTTTCTCCCATTCTTGGGTGGTCACACCGAAGACTGGTTTTCTTTCAGTCTTGCGTGTGACGCTTTCTCAGAGATATTGCTGAAGAAAGCGCCAGCACTTTCTTCAGCAATATCTCTGAGCAAGCGTCAGAAGATACCGTGTTCAAGAGAGAGAGAGAGAGAGAGTGAGAAAGGAAAGGCCGGGAGGTTAACCAGATATTGGCATCTGGTTGGCTACCCAGCGCTGGGGGCGGGGAAGTAGGGGCAAGAAAGAGGGTTTAGATAGAGAAAAAAAACGCACGCGCACTCATAAAAAAAAAACGAAAACACACACAGGAAGGGCGTCCTAGCTACAACCGTTCAGTAAAGCCGGTCGATCGCAAAAAGTGTAGTAGCGCTTTCAGTGCCCTGTTCTGTGAAGTCGCATCCTGACGATACTGCAGAATTCCCTGCTCCGACAGAGGTTGATCATCTAATTTGTTATTTGGGAAAAGTTTTCAACTTTTCCCAAATAAGTTCCTTGCGAAGGCATAGTCGTTGTTTACTATACGCTAGGCAGTCACAAAGAATATGTTGGATTGTTTCCTCTTTGCCACAGTGGCCACAGGCTGAGGTGTCAGCCATCCCAATGCGGAAAGCGTAGGCGTTGGTAAAAGCAACGCCCAACCACAGCCTTCATAACAGGGTCTGGTCTGCTCGGCAAAGCCTCGACGGGACTTGAAGACTTAGCGTAGGGTCAAGCGAGTACAGTCGGGCATGCTTGAAGTGTGGCTGATTCCATTGCGATGTGGTTTGCTGGCGAGCAAGTCTGCGGAGCTTTAGTGCAGCATCTGTCCTAGAAAGTGGTAGTCGCAGTTTATGATATTCTGTGTGGGCTGAGCGGGCAGCTTGATCGGCCCGTTCATTGCCGATGATTCCGCAGTGACTGGGCAACCACTGAAATGTAACTTGGTGCCCTTTCTCAGTCAGGTGGTGTATAACCTCTGCTATCTCTAGTACCAGCTGTTCGTGTGGTCCACGGCGTAAGGCTGATAGTAGAGACTGCAGTGCCGCCTTTGAGTCGCAGAAAATAGTCCACTTGCGTGTAGGTTGATCAACTACAAATTGCAATGCGGCGCGAAGTGGTGCCAATTCTGCTGCCGTTGATGTTGTTGCGTGAGATGTCTTGAAGTTAATTGTCGTGGCCAGCCTTGGTATCACTGCTGCTCCTGTAGAGCTGTCCGGCTGAACCGATCCGTCAGTGTAGATATGTGTGGAGTCTTGATATTTCTCATACAAGAGAAGTAGTGAGAGCTGTTTAAGAGCCGGTGACGACAAATTGGCCTTTTTCTGGATGCCAGGTATGTTAATATTAATCATTGGTTGAGCGAGGCACCATGGCGGAGTCACAGGTCTAGTGGCAGGAGAGAACGAAGTTGGGATCGACTCACCATGTGCGGTCACTGTTTTGCACTAAGATGTGCATGGTCGGACCACTGGTAGAGAGGCTAGGTGATGTCGAGGGGTTCGAGCAAGGTGTCATATATGTGTCCTCAGCACTTCCACAATTATGTGGGTCTTGATGAGGTTGTCCCTTGTGATGGCGATAGTTGCCGCTGTTGACGCACTTTGGGGCAAGCCTAAACATATCCGGAGTCCTTGAGCCTGGACACTTTGAAGCATTCGTATGCTTGTTTTACTTGCGTTGGTTAACACAGGTAGGCTGTACTGAAGAAATCCAAGAAAAAGAATCCTGTATAGTCGCAACATAGCAGTTGTGGACATTTCCCAGTTTTTTCCAGCGAAGAACTTGAACAAATGACAGATGCCCTGTCAATCGCCTTTTCATGTATGATACATGTGAGCTCCATGAGAGGTCTCTGTGAATTATAACACCTAGGAACTTGTATGATCGGAGGTGACTTATTCTTATTCTGTTTATCAGAACGCTGTAGTTATGCATTGGTTTGCGCGTAAATGCCACTAGTGCACATTTCTCAGAGGAAATTTCCAGACCTCGTTGACGGAGGTAAATAGCAACTTGAGTGGCAGCTCTCTGAATTCGCGCTCGCAGCTATAGACGTGTTACTGCAGACGTCCAAACGCAGATGTCGTCCGCGTACATTGACAATCTGACAGTACTTGGCAGATGCTCATTGAGAGCTATTAGCGTCAGGTTGAATAGTACAGGGCTAAGTATGCCACCCTGGGGAACACCACGGTGGCTGTAATGTAGCGAAGTGTCACCATCCTCGGTTCTCACGAAAAAGAATCGCTCAGAGAGATAGCTGCGTAGCCACTGAAACATCCGACCACCCACTCCGACCTTCTTGAGAGCGGTGAAGACAGCTTCGTGTGTGCCGTGTCCAAAAAGTTAACTACGTTCCGCGATGCCAACTCCAGGCATTGTCCTATAAATTTGTAAATACTTTTTTCTCGCTTGTTTTTCCTCAGTGCGAAGTACAGCAAACATGGTGCGGTCGTGGCCATGCATTCTTTTCATTTCGCACCAAAATATACTGCAAGTGTACCTAATTTTGACATAATTTATGCCTGTGCGTACAACGAGAGCAAGCACCTCTGATTCGGTTACGTGATAGCTGAAAGCTAGCATAGCTGACAGCCAGAACCCTACTGTAGCCTTTCGTTGTACCTGAACCCCTGTCTCCTACCGAAGACGGCTGCTCTCTAAAATGGATAAATAATATGTTGGGCACTCCCTCATTTCTTGCTCTTTCCGCATCTCTTTTACTCTCTCTTTAATTCCAAGTCCTTCAGTGAATGAAATAAGACGCATAGATTTTTTCAAAGGGTGTTTTTAAAGAGGCAAAGCACCATAACGAGTTGTCCGCTCAAAAGACTGAGCGAGGTGTAATCTGAGCGAGTAATTACCACGCTTCCGTGCAGCCTGTTCGGAGAACTCGTGATCATCAAAAAACGCCAGCTCAAGAAGTGCGCCTGCCTTAACAAGCAACTGCTCCTCTAACGTACTATCATCTGAGGCTCGCACACTCGCTCGCTGAGAACGCGTAATGTGGTTCCACGAGCTTAATTCTTGTGCGAATTCGCCAGCGCGGCTTTCTTTGTCTGGTACGAAAGCCCTTGAATGGAGCAACTGGCTCGGCTCATTAACTTTTTCTAACATCGTTTTTTTGTTGTTGGCATTTGCACCGCAAGTTCCTTTTCTCGTACTCTTAATTAGCCCAATACCTTGTTCTTCCATCTACATCCTCCAGGAGCTATTTTTAAGCGGCTTCAAAGAAGTGGGTGGCCTTTAGTCTGACTTCGGGGTACCTCGTTCTTTGTTAACGAGCGCCTAAACGGGGATATATAAAGGAGCTTTGTAATGTGGATACACTAGACTGTTCGGCGAGACACCTTACTTTTTTTTCATCAGGTAAGAATATTCATATGCTCCAACCAGCCTTATTTTCAAGCAGTGGGCCTATAATCTTGATCTTTGTGGACCCACATTCGACTCGGTCTCAGATGCAGAGACGATGGTCCTAATCTGGCATGTAATTGATATGTTCAGCATAGGCGTACACACGGGGAGAAAGCACGATCTGCTACCCTCCCTTCTTCTTTGTCATCAAAGAGCGGCATCCAGTCAGCCTCATATCTTTACTCAGTCGGATCTCTCCTTTCGTTGCATCATGAGCAGAGTATTAGTAATACACGTTTGTACCATAATGACGGCCGAGGTCCTTTGTGCATTTTATGAGCTGTTTTTATCTGACCTTTACTACCATGAATCGGGGACGAAATGCACACTGTTGTGAGCATATCGTCATGGCTTTATTTTCGTTTTCTTAAGGAATTGCGAGGCTTTTTTTTAATTACGACGCATTTCTTATCGAACTTCGGTGACTTTGAGGGTATCTATCTATCTATCTATCTATCTATCTATCTATCTATCTATCTATCTATCTATCTATCTATCTATCTATCTATCTTAATATCTATCTATCTATCCATCCATCCATCTATCTATCTATCTATCTATTTATCTATCTATCTATCTATCTATCTAACCACCTATGACCTTTAACTCGATCTCCTGTCCATTTCAATAATGGTAACGATACCAAACTTGCTATGGCATAACAAGATTGTATAAAGAACGTAATTGACTAGTCATAACATGGAAATCATGGCACGGATGTCATGAATGTCATGATTTACAATTCATTGTCCTGCAGCTCTTGCGGTGGTTTCATTAACATGGCATGTTGCAAAACTGGCATGGTATGGTATGATTGCATGGCGAACATAAGCTACACACCCTAAGATGAAAATCATGACATGCATGTCATGTAACAACATGACTACATGCCAAGCTCATGATACACTCGCGGCTGTTTCGCTAGCGTCACACACACGAAATTTGGTATTACGGTACGTGAATGGATGGCGAAAGTATGTGACTTATGCAAACATGATAGTCGAGAGATGCGTATCATGTAACAACATGACAACATGCTACACTGATGATGCGCTCGCGGCCATTTCGCTAGCTTCACATATGCCAAATTTGGTATTACGTGACGTCAACGGAGGACAAAGGCATCGACTGGTGCAAGCATGATAATCATGAGATGCGTGTCATGCGAGAACATGACTACATGCCACAGTTAAGGCACCAATCATTTGGACGTGACGCGGTGCGCATGCTCGCCGACGTTTATTTTGAAGCGGCACGCCGGCGTTGCGACGCGAGGCGCCGATCCTGCCGTATATTCGCAGGCGCTCGCCGCGCCGCGTTGTTTTGACGCATGCCCGTTTCAGCGCGTCCGGCGTCCCCCCGTCACGAAAAGAGGAAGACGCAGAGTTGTCTGAGTAACGCATCGGCGCGAAATGCAGCATGTCGCATTTCGCACTGGTCGCCGTCGGGCCGCGCGGACGGACGCTGGTCGTACCGGTCGCGCCTGGTTACACATATTACATACAGGTCAACATCGCTTGAAGCTTTGGATAACAGATGCAACATTGCTACCTAAGTCTGATAGGGCTTCTCAGAGAGTATCAAATATTGTCTACAGTTATTTTGTAATAAACTCGTGAGTGAGAGAGTAAAAGGAGAAGAAAACAACGCTCTCCTTAAAGCCAAGCCTTGCTCTCTATAAATATGGAAGCTAACTAACGCTTTCGACAAATGCGGATGTTGTGCCTGAAAGCCAAGACAGTCAGAGACCGTTTGTTTCCGTGGGGTAGGTGTACACACGGGAAAGCCACCAACGAGACAGTGAAGGAGGTTGTTAGTGGGAACCAATTGAAGACGGAGAATGCTAGTGAAATTGAATGAGTGCTCTGTAACTTGTTGTGAGACAATGGGACTTAGAACGACAGAAAGTGGACGCAGTCTGGAAAATATTCCTCGTGAGAAGGTATTGTACACAATGAGAACACGCATACAGCAGAATAAAGTGAAACCAGACTTGATTCTTCTTGCAGCTTTGTTTGCATGCTTTTTTTAGCTACGAAGAAAAGCGCTACGGAACATGAGGAGGGGTGTCGACAGAATTCTTTTTTTTTTTGAGGGGGGAGAGAGGGGGGAGGGGAGGGCAGCTTTTTGAGTTATCGTGGGAGCCGGACAGTCAGATGTGGTTGGGTGCCATTTTTCGCTGTATATGTCAGGGTGAAAAAAAAAACTTTGGTGGTAGCATGGGGTGGATGTGCTACGCCAGTGCTCCCACCGATCCAATTTAGAAGACGTGAGATACTAGCTATTGTAGCAATTTGTGATATATCCTGGTGCCAACCACCTAACTCGGCTTATTGCTCATCGCATGAATGAAACATTATGAAAGTTTAGCAGGCTATAGTTTTATATGTCTGTGGCCATTTAATCTCCAAATTCTTACGTCATTCTATGTTGCATGTGGAGAACTACACCTCCATTCGGCCAACCTGCTTTCATCACCGTGTGGACAGAATAAGAAGTTTCAATTAGACTATCCAGGTGCTGCAACCCTGTAAGTAATCAGGCTTTTTCCGAATGCGTGAAACCGTGATGCTACCACGGAGATCCCAAAAATGTCTAAACCTGGGAGAACTTTCACATAGAAGGTCTTCTTTAGCACTGGGTGAGAGGCTGAGCGTAAAAGAAAGACAGAACAACCCAACCATGATATGTGTGCCTCGTTACGCGGTGTCTACCATGCCTAAATAATTGTTAGCGATATTGCAGTCTCGTAACCACTCAGGCACAACACTGTGTTCTGATAGAGAGCTTGGCAGAGTCTGCGGAAGGCGTAGTTAAGACACCTGTCATTAGGATGATCGCCAATGCAAATCTAGACGTCGAGCAGCTTTTGAAACTGGATGCACATTACACCTGATCGCTTCACTACACATTACTCATCTCACCATAACTAATCTGCATTGATGATTAGTGTTCCCAATGGTCAACAAGGCGAACATAGGACATTAAAAAACTGGCATTTGTTAAGAATAGCACAGGCTAAAACAGAGATAAATTGAACGAGCACTAATATCAATGAATTGTCCTTAAATTTTAGACATGAATAATGCCCTGCCAACTGATAAGTTGATAGACCATGTCATGAATGGAAAATCATGCGAACAAAGAGAAAAATAACAATGGCGAAATTCATCATCCGTGAAGCCTCAATTAGGCCCAAGCAAGAAGGATAAAAAAAATTGTCAGATTCCACGTACAGTGGGAATTGATGATATGCGAAGCACAAATGAGAATTGTTGATATGTCACTTTAAAATAGGAACAACGTTAGGAGGTGGAGGTAAATGATGCCGTACAAGACTTCCGTATCGTGATTATCATGCTTGGATGTGTCGTTTGCGGTCATAATCTATTCATGTCCCGTGATATTAAATTTAGTATATGTAGAGCTAGCGAAATCGCCGCGAGCACGCTATAGCGTCGTATGTTGTCATGTTCTTACATGACACGCGTGTCATCATTATCATGTCTGCACCAGTCATATATTTTGTCATCCATTGACGTCACGTAACACCAAATTTGGTATATGTGGGGCTAGGAAAACGGCCACGAGCGCATCAAGAGGGGCCCGATAAACTCCAGTGTAGCACTGACACGTGAGCACGGTGGGCACAGCGATGCTACGTTAGCAAAACGCTAGCACTCTATAGTCTGACGCCAGGCGCGACCAGCGTCCGTCAGCGCGGCCCGACGGGAACCAGCGAGAAATGCGACATGCGTTACCCAGAAAACGCTGACTCTCCCTCTTTTCGTGACGGTGGGACGCCGGACGTGCTGAAACGCGTGTGCGTCAAAGCAACGCAGCGCGGCGTGGGCCTGCGAGTGTATGGCAGGACCAACGCCTGTCGTGACAACGCCGGCGTGACGCGACGAAATGAACACTGGTGAGCACGCGCACCGAGTCATGTCGAAATGTATTGGCACCTTGACTGTGGCATGTAGTCATGTTCTCGCATGACACGCATCTCATGATTATCATTTTACCGCCAGTCACATACCTTCGTCATCCGTTGGCGTCACGGAATACCAAAGTGGCCATATGCGAAGCTAGCGAAACGGCCGCGAGCGCATGATAAGTGTGGCATGCAGTCATGTTGTTACATGACGCGCATGTCGTGATTATCATGTTTGAAAGTGTCATTTACCTATGTCGTATGTTTGCTTAATGTAATACCGAGTTTGGTACATGTGAAGCTATTGAAATGGCCGCGAGCGTATCATGAGTGTAGCATGTAGTCATGTTGCTACATCATACGCATCTCATGTTTATCATGTTTGCACCAGTATCATACCGTCGTCATCCATTCACGTCCCATAATACCAAATTTGGTATAAGTGAAACTAGCAAAATAGCCGCCAGTGCATCATGAGCGTGACATGCAGTCATGTTGTTACATGACATGCATCTCATGATTATCATGTTCGCACCAGTCACATACCTTTGTCATTCATTCACGTACTGTAATACTGAATTTGGTATATGGGACGCTAGCGAAACGGCCACAAGTGCATCATGAGCGTGACGTGTACTCATGTTACTACATGGTACGCATGCCTTGATTTTCATGTTGTGGTCTGTCGCTTGTAGTCGCCATGCAACCATGCCAACCATACCAGTTTTACAGCATGCTATGTGAACGAAACCACCACTAGAGCTGCAGGACCATGAAATGTAAATCATGACTCTAATGATATACATGTCATAATTTTTGTGTTATGACTATTCAAGTGTGTTCTTCATACCGTCATGCTATGCCATACCAAGTTTGGTATAGATACGATTATCGAAATGGCCAGAAGGGCTAAATGTCGCAGGCGACTAGATAGATAGATAGATAGATAGATAGATAGATAGATAGATAGATAGATAGATAGATAGATAGATAGATAGATAGATAGACAGATAGATAGATAGATAGATAGATAGATAGATTACGCAACTTCTCAACTGTAAATCTTACTACTGTGCCTCAGCGTCAGCTATGCTCGGTGGACGAAAGGTAACTCCAGTAAAACTGAAATAGTGTTTACGAGAAAGAAATGTCGTAGTTGAATGAGGAGCAATGATATGTCATGCCCAAGTACTCTGAATAAAGGGAATGCGTCGGTCACGTGTTGTATAGCATGGTGGTGTTTCCTACAGCTTTCATAGAAATTTTTATGAGCTGTGTGAAATTACGTGGGTAAATAGAGAGATTGAGATAAGAATGATACTCAACAAGAGCTGTGTGTCAGCGCATCTTTATAATTATGAAGACGAGGATTTGAAGGTATCTGGGCGTAGTATTTTAGAAACTCTGACTCGAGCATCTCTGTCAACGTGCTTGTTTTAGCGTGTTTTAAAAGTGCAAAATCAAGGTATCGCACGCCATTGTATCGTGATATCGCCTTGAGTTCTTGTGTACATGTAGGCCAACATTGTCATGTATATTAGAGCAAATGTCTTCACTGCAACGTAGTGATTTTGGTCGTGATACATAGGTGTGCCGAAGTGTATGTGCCCTGTTACTGGAAGGTTATGAAGCGTTTGTGTTCTGTACATACTGTAAATAATTTTTTTCTAAACACCTAATTACGCAAGACGTATCACTTTTTTAGTCAGTGTGCTCGAGGTATGTCCATGAGCATGAGTAGTGGGAGTAATTACCAAGCGGGCCACGCGGGAGCATTACTTAGTGAATCATTGCAGTATTTTCTAGTGGCAGAAGCCCTAGCAAATGCAATGACAGTGATGTCAGTCATCTAATGAGATTGGTAATGAACTAAGACGCACCCAGTGCACTTCCTATGAGTTATCCCGGTGTTTCGTCTGCTTTCCCGTACATGGCTTCTTTCACGAGGTGGCCTGTGTTTAGAAAAAGTTTCTTCTATCATGGGACGCAACAAACCTAAGGGACGGGCGTCTGTACAACAAGCACAATAACAAACAAATGACAAAGCAAAACGTACTTTACACATTTAAATAAAAGTGTCCAAGTCCATAGGGTGTCCATAGTCCGTGGTACTAATAACTACATACACTACATATATACTCTAATTGGCGTAGTGAAGAAACAGTTACCTCCGTTTCCTTTTGCCCGATTTTGGTGGCATGTGGGTGTCTTAGATACAAGTCAGGATAAAGTATTCTTGAAGTGTTGTCGGCTGTGGTTGAATTTCTTTGCAACAAATTTATATAAAGCGAATTGGGAGACTTGAAGACGCAAGAAAAGGCAAAAAAAGTCTGTCCTTTATTTTCTCTTGTTTAACCTTTTATGTGTTCAGTCTCACCTTGTACTATATCACCCGTTTTTTTTGTTCTGAGCCTTAATCGTTTCACTTGTTTCGGAACACAGGGATGGCCAAAAGCTCTCTCATATAGTAGAGTACAAAGTATACTGTAAATAGTTAAACCATATAGTAACATACTATGTTACTTTATAGTTAAGCATTTTTTTGAACGCACAATGTACATTATAAACATATATTTCTGTAACATTCTATGGCGTGTCTGTGCATGTTGTGTTCCATCGCAACGTTCTATTAGAATATAATTGATGTTCACTGTTCGGGAGAAAAAACACAGTCTCCAACTACACGCAGTCTTATATCAGTGGTATCCTAGCGTAATTTTTGTCAACAGGGCCTCATCAAGGGTGAGGCCCATGGAACGCCTTTGCGCTCTCCCATAATAGAGTATCTAGTACTCTAAATTTTTACGCGCTTTTTGTAAACGCCTCTTTACTATAGTTGAATGCTGTACCATAGTATAGAGCCCCTACACCAGGGTCCCTCAATCTTTACCATTAGTTTAAAACACATTGAGGGAGGATGTAAGTTCTGTTAGTTAGGCTTTGGGATTTTAGGATTAGCTTTTATGATGCAGGTTGCCGGAAGATATTGCCTTGCAAACTTTAGAGGCAATTGTCCCACCCGGTTTTCTTTTTTACAACGAAAGCTGTGCTGAGATCAGAACACAAGTCACATCGGCACTGTAGTTGTACTCTGCTGCCACTGCCACCACCGGTGTTTATAACCGGTATCGCAAGAAATAAGAAAAAAAACCTAGGACACAATAGGATTCCAGCTCTAGTCCGCTACGCACCAGCCCAACATTACCACTGAACCATGCCGGTGCTGGGAGCTCGTTAAAGGTTTGATTTAGGCAGGCTTGTTGACGGGAAAGGAATCGCGTTTAGGAGTAAAAAAAGCGCTTTAGAACAAGCCCAAGAAAGAACAGACGTCATACAATGCCAACTGCGTAAGGAATGAGAGGTACATTGTTTCAACCCATTACAAAAGCTTGTTCTTGATCATCTATTAACTGTTGCGCGTACCACCTTTGGGAATGGAATGAAAAAACTTCATTTCAGTTCTGCAGGACGCGCTTAGCGCGTAGCGGGCGTCTCCCACGTAGGGATAGACAGGGAGTACCTGGCGGCCACTTCGTGGGTCTGCTCGACGGCCCATTGCTGGTCGGCGAGAAGTGAGCTCCTGAGGAACCTCTCCTACTTGCTTGGGGTAGAGTCGGGAGGAGTTGTTCTACACTCCCAGAGCATGTGTGCGAGTGTCGCTGTGTGTCCACATGATGGCAAAACTTTTATTCGTCGTCGTCTACTGCATAAAATTTGCACTAAATTCCTAGCAAGTGTGTTGCGGATGCCAAGCTTCTCCGAAGAATGACAAAGAACAGCATAAAGGTCACAGTGGTGCTCTAATTTATTGATCTTTTTCTGTTAATATTTGAAGTAACTATACGTATTTGATCAAGCACAATAATTTCCAAGGTGATCTGTAGTCTCTCTAATGTATGGGCTCAATTGTTCTGAGGCAGCACATTGTTTTATAAAAGCACTGAATTCTCGGTGCATCCCCCACCGTAGGTATGCGCTTTGGGCAATGGGTGAACTAGAACAAGAATGTCGGCTAGCTACACAAAAATTATGAATATATGTGGCGTAGTGGGTACCCAGCAAGTGCGTTTGTAGCAGTTACCCAAAGAGTGCTTAGAAAAGGCTCTGAAAGGCCGCTCTTCCATCTTTCGTAGTCACTTCTGCGCGTTCCGCAGAGACCTGGCATTTTTTTTATGGTTTGTCGACGTTGGTGCAGTGAGTGCCACGTACACAAGTTTCTTTTGGTGCGCCTTTCTGCAGTTGCTTAACAGCGAAGAGTACGCGCTTCCCCTTAAGACTTGTGTACTGTTATCGCACTGGCTAGCACAAGAGGGAACTGCTTGCGTGCGCAGGAAACGTGTCTTGCAATCGATGTTGAGCTTGACCTTGGAAGGTTCAATTGGTTTCCAGGACGGCTCTACATCGTAGCCCACCACACTGCTGCCTTTAATTTTGGGGCGTTTGTGCTGTGGGGTGCTAACGAAGAGTGTTCACTAGGTGAGCTTCGAGTGAAGAGACAGGAAGCGCGCCAAACGGGAGCGCTGTATGACGGCACTGCCCTGTAGTGGTCACCTAGCGCGTGCTCAGCGCCTGCTTTCGCAGTCATCAACGGAATCGCGTGGTGCTATCCTTCGCAAATTATGCGAAATCACAAGCATGTAGGGCCCTACAGCAACCTATGCTGCCAATGTGGTAGCTGCCTACTCCCAGGCGTTTGGCCTTCTTTTCCTGCTTACATTTTCGGTGACGGTGGTTAACGTGCGCATTGGATAACCAGAATCCATTAAACGTTTTGCTTGGGCCAACATGCTCGTACCAAGATTGATCATCAGTGAATTTCGAAAACAGGAATTTACTACCGCATGCTTTACTCTTATACCTCTGACACACGTTAAACTAGTGATTGTGATTACGCTTCATCTGGATCAAATTTCTCAACTTTGAGTGGCTATACCTCCTGAAACTTGAGTAAAGGAGCCAATCACGGTCGTGAAAATTCCATCCTGATCAGGCTTGATCGCGATCAAAAGTGATCGTGTTACACCGGTGTTAGTTTCACGTTAGCGCTGTGTGGGTGTCTCTCTTCTGTGTCCTTGTTATGGTGCGCTATAGGCATATGAATGAACAGCAAGGAGGAGTCTATAACATCATTCAATTTGTGAATATAGAAGCGGTTCTTTTGTTTTACTCGAGTGGGTGGGGTAGTATTATTGTGTCAAAGTATCTATACCTAAGGGAGAGCTCGAAGGAGCACAGGGAAGTTCATTGCATACAAGTAACAGCAGTTTACTTATTTATTTATTCAATTATTCAGTTATTTTTATTTATTTACAAATACTTACAGGCCTTGCAAAAGCATTGTGCAAGGAGGGTCAATACAAAGTAATAACAATTTAGAATAAGATAAAAGCTATCTGGGAAGACACAAGTAGGAACAATGTAGAATAACATAAAGAAACAAACAATTACAAGTACAGCAAAGTAATTTCTAGTACAAAACTAATCTATTTCTTAGCCTATTAGTTCCTTGTCAAAGGAATTAGTTCCTGTAGTGAAATAGGTTTTAGTGCAATAAAGCCTAAAGAAAGACAGTATAATTATTCTGAAGAAATAAAATCGAAAAGAAAAAGAAAATAGAGTTGCAAAAAAGACCTGACAGAAAATGAACCAGCTATGATTCATCAGAGTAATGGATGATGGGAAGCTCGTGAAGTAAGTTGTGATTATGCTGAAGGACAGTGTTATTGGGGAGATAGTTCCAAAGTCGTATGACACGCTGGAAGTATAAGTTGTTCAATGTATTAGTGTTGCCGTAGATGGGGAGTACTTGAATCCGTTGTGTAGTTCGTGCGATAAGTGAGAAGAATGTTGTAATTTTGGTAGCGGTGAATGACTGGCTTTGGCATATTTAAGAAAGATAGACAAAACGTCTATATAACGACGTATTGTTAGTAAACAGAGTGATAGTTCGAGCTTTCGCTGCGTTACACTAGACAAGATGTTATATTTCGCATGATAAAACGACATGCCTTGCTCTGGATAGCTTCTAACTCCTGTATAAGTATTTTTGATGAAGTGACCAAATGGAAGATGCGTACCCTAACTGGGGTAGGACAAATCCTTGGTTGGCTTGCTGACGTACTAAAGAAGTAGCGGATTGTAGGTTACGATGACGGTACCCCAATGATCTGGAAGCATTAGCAGAAACGGTTGTTACATGATCAACCCAAGAAAGATTTTGTGTCAGGTAAATACCTAAATATATGATGTGGTTCTAGCCAATGTGTTGGTGCTGACGTTGTAAGGGAGGGGCGCATGACCTGATTTACGGGTAAATTATATAATTTTACGTTTTGAGTTGTTAAGAGTAATTAGCCATGTTTTGCACAAGTTGGTAATGAGATCAAGGTAACTTTGGAGGGATTGGTACTCATCAGTACTCTTAATGAAACGATAAGCAATGCAGTCATTAGTTAAATGCGTATACAAGAATATATGTTATTCGGCATGTTCTTTAAGATAATCTGATAATAGTAGGGGACCGAAAATGATATCTTGAGGCACCCCTGATATGATGTCAGAGGAAGGAGAGAAATAAATATTAACAACGGTAAGCTACTGGTGGTTACAAAGAAAGTTATGAACCCATGACAAGGTTAGCAAATATAAATTAGGCGCTGAAAGTTTTACTATTATTCAGCAATGTGCCAGCCAATCGAATGCTCCAGAAAAGTCTAGGAAGATGCGATCTCTTTGTAAGTTGATATTCTCGTTGATGCCAACAGTGATTTCAAATAAATGTGGCTTTCAGGAGAAGCCTCTTCAAAATCCATGCTGGTTTGAGAGAAAGAAATTATTTGATTCTACACTCTAAAAAAAACGAGTAAAAAGGGTGCATTTTTGTCCCACAGCAATAATCGTCATCTATGTTGCGTTCCATTCTTCCGCTATCGCCCCGCTCCTGGTACATTCCGGTCACGATCGACATGCCCATTATCAGGGTTACATTGCATTCTCGATAAGAAACTGGCCAGCGCCGAGTTTTCAAGAGAGGAAGCGCACGCAAGCCTGATGACGATTATTGTTGTGGGACAAAAATACACCCTTTTTACTTGATATTTTTTTAGACTGTAGGCGATTGTAGATATATGATGCGACAATACGTTCGAGCATCTTGCCGGAAATGCATGCTAGTAAGGTGGGGAGATTTTTTCAAGCGACTGTTAGTTACCAACTCTTGAAAGCGGGTACTACCTTTCCTACTTTCCCACAAGTGAGGAGTTTCTCGTTGATAATGACTCTTTGTAATGTGGAATAAGTTGGCGTGGGAAACAGAAATTCTATTTTTTAGTATGAACAATGCCATTAAGTTTGCCATGTAGTGGTGGTAGTCAAAGGTGCCACATAGTGGTAGTCAGTGTCATGGACGCAAGTAATGCTAGAATCATGTTTTTTACTAAAAAGAGATGTGAAAAATGAGCTCAATACTATGGGAGTGTCATAACGATAATTGATATGTGGGGTTTAACGTCATAAAAACGACTATATGATTATGAAAGGCGCCGCAGTGGAGGGCTCCAGAAACTTTGACCTACTGTGGTTCTTTAACGTGCACCGAAATCTGAAAACACGGGCCTACAACATTTCCGCCTCCATCGAAAATGCAGCCGCCGCAGCCGGGATTCGATCCCGCGACCTGCGGGTCAGCAGCCGAGTACCTTAGCCAGTAGATCGCCGCGGCGGGGGTCACGGGAGAGTGAGCATCCAAAAATGGGGTGTTGTTAGCATCATGTATCGAAACATCGTTGCTCGGGCCACGTTGACCTATCGCTTTGCAGAATTCACGAGGATTACTTTTTTTAATAGTGCGGTAAGATCTTCAGAATAAAAAAAACTTATCTTTGGCTGCATGAAGTGCAGAACAGTGTAATTTCAGGCAGTTTTTATAAGTAATCTATGCATCTGTCGTACACCTATGCTTCGCGTTATCTTACGACTGCCATTTCTTTTTTTTTGGCATACGCTGAAGTTTTCTCGTAAATCATGCGTTCTTTTTATCATTTGATATTGAGATAAATGGAACGTGCTTGGATACTCGTTCTGTGAGCTTATCTCTAAAAAGAGCCTAGTTACTTTTTACAGATCTGGTAATAAAATGGGCATAAAGATGTTATCATGAAACTCGTAGTTCAGCATTAATACAATCATAATTACCTCGGTCATAGTTGCGAATGTTTTCTAATTTACCGGTGAAAGGAAGCGGAATGTTAATAATGATTTGAAGTAATTTATATTCACTCAGTTCATCTAAGTAGGTAGGGCTACTGACTGTATCAGGAGCTGTTGTAAAGATGAGGTCTAGTATATTGGGACCACCGGTATGTAGGGTAACTGCTTGAAATAGGTTGAAATCTAAAGCGAGGTAAATGAGGCCTAACTAAACAGTTGTTGGGGATGATAGTAGTGTTCGGGAAATCTGCGGAAAATTGAAATCACCAAGCAGATGAGCGACATCTGCGTGGAATAGCTCAAGTGCTCTCGCTGTGCTTTCAGGCACCCTGCCTGAGAAGGAGTAATCGGAGTCCGGTGCTCGGTAACAGTTACCAATCTGTCAATAGCTTGGTGGAGAATGTAATGAAAGCCATCCTTATGTTTTTCAGATCCGAATGTGAATTAATTGCAAATGATGTTAGCGATTTTTTAATATCAAGCAGAACGCCTTTCCCTCGCCTATGGGTGCGGTCACCCCTGTAAACGTTATACGAGTAGGAGCCTGAAAGAACTTCGCAATCATAGATGTCAGGGCGTAGCCACGTTTCGGTGAAAGCCATGTTATCAGAATGACTGTGTTCGAGGAAAGATGAGGCTTCGACACACTTAGGTAATATACTATAAATATTAGCGAATGATATTGCTACGTGCGAGTGCATGGAGTTGAAGAAGACAAACAGATAGACTGGCGTGAGCTAATCTGTGTGGCTGGCGCTGCTCGCCTAACCGGCTGTAAATACATCGGTGACTACCCCTCCGAGTCTGTCTCCTTCTCGTAACATATTTGATGGAGTTGTGCGATCCCCGTCCTCGCCACGGAACTCCGAAACGGACCCTCCCTCGCGGATTTCAACATGACCACTCAAGACTCGGCTACATCATCCCCGGTCAACCGCCCTTCCCGGCCTGTCAACCCAGCAACCGCAACAACTTTAGTGACGCTTCCCGCGCTCAAAGACCCCGGCGTGTTCTCGGGCAGCGAGGGTTCGGACGTCAACCAGTGGCTACGCCTCTACGAACGCGTCAGCGTTACTTACAGGTGGGATTCCACTCTTATGCTCGCAAACGTCATCTTTTATCTCGACAGAACCCTTCGTTTTTGGTTTGACAACCACGAGCATCACATAACAAGCTGAGACAGCTTCAAAAAAAGATCCGTGAGCTTTTTGGCAACATCTCTGGTCGTCGTGAAGCTGCAAAAAATCAGTTGTTGACTCGTGCACAATATTACACGGAGCCCTACATCGGTTACATTCCGGCTGTCCTCTCACTATGTCGCCAAGCTGACGAAAACATGTCGAAACCTGAAAAAGTTGCGCATATCCTAAAGGGTATCGCCGACAATGCGTTCAACTTGTTGGTATTCAACAATATGTCATCTGTTGATGCGATCATTCAAGAATGCCGCCGGTTCCAACAATCTAAAAGCAGAAGCATCTCTCAACAGTTCCAGCGCCTCCCAAACACCACTGCGACGTCCTCGTGTCTCGACACATATCATCCACGAGACAACTGTGACAACTTGACGCGAATCGTCAGGCGGACACTTGAAGCGGCTGCTCCAGCTAAGGTGGGGCCAACGTCTCCTGACCCCTCTCCTCCTCCAATTACGTTGCCTCTCATTCAAGCAGTCGTCCGGAAGGAAATCGCCAGCTTGGGAATTCACTCTATCTCACCGCCTCCCCGCACCGACTACCAGCCCCAATACACGCCTGCACGTCCCTTCCCGACCAGCTCTCCCTCAACGTTCCGTAATCCTTCCGCATGGCGAACACACGATGAAAAGGCGATCTGCTTCTCGTGTCACAAAATCTGGCACATTTCTCGCCATTGCAGAAGTCGCTGGGGTCCTCCTGCACAACCGTCCTCTCGTCCCTTTTATGCACGTCCTGCCTATCGCCATGAGACCAGCCGCGACCATTTTGCCTAGGAACCAGCTTCTAAACACCGCTACTCCCGCTCTCCATCCCCCAACGTCGCCAGTTTCGTTCTCCACAGCCCCGCCGACCATCTTCCCGCGCCTTTCCACGAGGTTCCCCGACGGGAAGCTAAGTGTTGCAGCCCCCGGAGGTGGCGCTGCATCGCTCAGACTTACCGAAAATCCTGTTTTGACGATACCGACAAAACGGAACCTAATAGACGTACAAGTAGACCGCGTACATGTCACGGTTCTTGTCGACGCCAGCGCTCAACTTTCCGTGATTGCGAGTGATTTTCGCCGCAAGCTCATGAAGGTTCTTACACCTGCGACCACTAAGTTCTTCCGTGTTGCGGATGGTGGAATAGCATATATCGTTGAAATGTGCTCCGCTCTTGTGAGCATTGTGAATCGACACACAGTTGTTCTCTTCACCGTCCTTGATAAATGCCCCCACGACGTAATCTTAGGCCTCGACTTCCTGTCTGCGCATTGTGCCCCCATAGACTGTTCGACCATTATGCTCCGTCTACACTTGCCCGCAAAAGAACCTCTTGCACAACGGCCGAGTGGCCTCTGCACAACGGGACATGCGCACCTCCCTCCGCAGACACTGACCTACATAGAGCTCGTCTCAATACCACTAGATCCCGACGGTGACTATGTTCTGACCCCTATCACCGATGTCCTCATAAACCGTGGCATTACATTACCGCACACCATTCTGTCCGTCGCAGGAAATTCTACGTGCCTCTCAGTTGTCAACTTTAGCTTGACACCTCAAGTTCTGCCACAAGGGATCTCTTTAGCGTTGCTCTGCAGCTTCGAAGACAATGCGGTAGATGTTTTCGCGATGGCCACTCCTTCTGACTCCCACGCTCAACATCAAACTGCCACTAGCTCCGACAGCGCTATTACGTTGTCACAGGTGCCGTTAACTTGGGAAGCGATCGCCGGGCTATTTCCAAGGGCCGAAGTATAGGCCCCTCGAACCGCACCACGAAAGCGTGGACAATTTAGAAGTGGTCCTTTTTGGCGTGCCAGCGGACGCCGGCTGTGGCCCAGAAAACAAGTCAGAGCCGAGAGTTGATAAACAAAACAAAATTATATTCTCAATAATGGCAGATCAAAAACAATACACAAGTATGCACACTCCACAATAGTTGAGTACAATATGTCACCAATCAAACAACGTACTACACAGTACAATCAGCCACACTCGAAACAACGGACACAAACAACAATACGCACTACAATGCAGTCGCATGCATTGAACAACCAAGACACTTAAAGACTAAAGAGATAGAAAACCTATTCAGTCCAAAGTTCTTGGAACAAAAGTCTGGTGATACTCTTCCGAGAATCTCTCACTCAAAGTCCAGCGTTGTTGTCGTTCCGCTGCCCCCGAAGTTTCTCTTCCAGGAAACCTCTGTCGTTCTGTTGCCCCCAAAGTTTCTCTTCCAGGAAACCTCACGTCTTCACTTGGCCGCTCTTCAAGCTTCAAACTTCTTCGCCGGAAACACGTCGGCTTCACACACGCAGCTGTTGCCACGCGTCTTCGCTCGATAGCGGTAAACACACACCCTTGCTTTTAGCTCGAGTCGTCACCCCTCAGGTGGAAATCATCTTCTTCTCCTGCTTTGTCTCTACGGACAAAACCTTCGCCGACTACACGGCGGAATCCCTACGCGCTCTGGCGCTAACTTCCGTCTTCTCCTCATCTCTCATCTCGGCTGCTTGAATAAATACCTTCCGCGCGAGATTCCAGAAAGTTCTCATCCTTTCGTCGGCGCGATACGCAGCGAAGGCTGAGGAGAGGGTGAGACGGTTCGAAGGTCGTCCGCGACGGATGACGCAACCCGGCATCACCACGCCCCTTTCCATCTAGAAAGTTCCAGTGCTTGTGCGGGCACCGATGAGAGGAGATTCGTCGGCGAACCCACGCTTCCGAGCGAGAGAGTCACGTGCCAAGAGAGTCTTTGGATGCTTGTTTTTTTTTCGTTGACCTCGCGGCGTCTCTCCGGCATTTCGTTGCGAGAATTTGGCGGCGCGGCCGTTTTTGAGCGCTCGTTTTGTGACACTGCCTCCCACTTTAAGAATATTATCTTATAATATTCAATACCACACAAACGAGCGTGAACAGTCTTCACAATCTCAAAGACTAACATTGTCCACAGCTCATGACACGTCACATTCACAATAGATCACTTAATACAATTGTACATTGCAATTTCATATCACAACGCATAGAATATAGACACAGGTACGTGAATACAATACTCCATCACATACTTCAAGCAACACAAATGTACAAAGGTCTGTCTTTACAATAATTGTACATCACATCACCATAACAAACATTTTGACTCGCTCGACATACACTTGTGACACAGGATAATAGCCACATTAACTTAACATATAGCACTGTCAAACACATTCTGAATCGACCTCGACACCTATTCTGTGCGTTTCGAGCAGCGCTTGCACCCTTTCTTGTGGTGCTCTCTCGATCTCTTCTTATTGTTTTTCTTCGTTTTGTTCCAGCGAGCCCCTTCAAATGATGGTATCTGAGGCGGTGTCTCAGCCATTGTTGTCACTTCCGACATTGTTAACGGGTCATGACGCTCAACCGATCCTGCCCGTAATTCACCCGCCTGTTCATGTCACGACATTGGGCCTCACTGGCCGACTCCGTCATCTTTACACTGTCGGTTGGTTGAGGTCGAGCCGACGTAAATCCAGCTGCCTAGCACAAAAAACTCATTGAATACGATCATGTTCTCATTCACTGTCTCTTGCGCCCAGGCTTCACCTTGGGCTCGAGTGAAATCCTTCACGCGATTGTTCTCTGCTGTATCTCGCGGTCCCTGTGTCAGCGAAAGCTCCATCTTCGGCTCTTTCCCCAAACATTCTGGATAATTCGGCCCTCGCGCCCTGTCGATGTTTCCGATTACGAGGTCATACAGGGGTCGTCATGCATAGAGCTGTAACCTTCCCGCTGAAGTACGGGGTTTCAACCTCAATCTCTGCTTCGGGAAGCATCCGAACCGTGCTGTCAATTAGGCAAACCGATTTCGTTTTGCCTGTCAACTCACTTTCCCGTACCAAATTTCTTCGCACGATAACAGTGGAGCTACTGGTATCTCTTAACACCGTAGCCCTTTTGCCCGCAACTTTTCCAGGCAGTGTTGGCATTCCCTTCGTAACACCGGTTGGCTGTTTTGTCATGACAGCACCCACAATAGGAATTTTCTCCCAGTTTTTCAACTCTACGAATCCGTCGGTGATGGCATTATCATCGGATTTTGGTGCTTCTAGCACACAGGATACCTGGTGAGTTTTACTCACTCCGTTTCGACATGCGTCTGCTTTGTGCCCAGTCTGGCCACACTTGAAACATTTTACAACCGTAGAGCTCGTAGAGATCGTTCGACAGTTGTTCGCGCGATGGCCCACTCGGTTACACAGAAAACATCGTGGAACACTCCCCGGTGCACGCTTCTTTTGTTCGGGTGCCGAATTTTTCGAATCTTCGGGACACTCCTTCTTAACCTTGGCCAAATTAGTGCCACCTTGCGCTTCCAAGAATTGATCCGCTAATTCAAGCATGTTTTCAAGTGAATTATCTCTCCTCTCTTTTTAGTACAGCGACAGGCTTGGGTGGCAACTAGTAAGAAATTGTTCTCTAATTAGGAGCTCTCTAAGGGCATCGTACTCCTGCGCTGTCCCGGAAAGTTCAATCCATCTGTCGAAATAATGGCCAAGTCGGGCGTCCTGCGTAGCCGTCTAACCATCAGCTGGTTTTCCTGTCCGAAATCTGTCCCGGAATCCTTCCACAGTAAATCTAAATCGCTTCAGCAAAGCAGCTTTCACCTTTGCAAAGTTGGCTGCATCAGTCGGCGTCAGCCTACCGTACACACTGAGTGCTTCACCACTCAAGCAAGTACTCAAAGCAGTTGCCCATTGATTTTCCGGCCAATTCTGGCTCCTCGCAATCGTCTCAAATCGGTGAAGGTACGCGTCAAGGTCGTCCTTCCTTTCATCAAGCGCTACGAGCAGCTTGCTTGGGTTCAAGCGGAAGCCGTGGTCCTCCCGTTCGCTTCTTTCAACTCTAGCTTGGACCGGAGTTTCACTTCGCTGTTACAAACGGAGCCGCTCGAGTTCCATCTCGTGCTGCCGCTGCCGTTCCCTTTCAGCCATCTCCGCTTTTGTTTCTTCTTTCAGCTGTCGCTCCTTTGCTTCTCTTTTTTCTCTCGCCCTTTCAGCTGCCAACTTTTCTCTCTCCAGCTCCAACTTCCATTGCTGCTCTCTTTCTTTTTTCGGTCTCTCAGCTGCCAACTTCTCTCTCTCCAACTCAGCTGCTTTTTCTTCTTTGGCTCTCTCAGCTGCCTACCTCTCTCGTTCCAACTCAGCTGCTTTTTTTCCTTGGCGCTCTCTTTTTCTTCTTCTTCCTTCTGGGTGACCCACTTCCGTAGTTCGGCGCCAGAAAGACCCATCTTCTCACCAAGAGCTACTAACATTTCGAGATCCATGGCGTCTCGCAAATAAAGTCTTGCCGCGTGCAAAAAGTATCTGCCTAAATCAGTCTATTGGAACACTCTCTTGCACTCATTAAGGAGAACACTGAGCAACACACAAAATTGTTCCGATAGCATTATACACAACTCGAGGCTCTTTCTCACTACTTTGGACACACTGTGCACCAAAAGGTCCTCGTTAATTCGGGAGATTAATTGTCACAGGTCCCGTTAATTCGGGAGGCGATCACCGGGCTAATTCCAAGAGCCGAAGTATAGGCTTCCCGAACCGCACCACGAAAGCGTGGACAATTTAGAAGTGGTCCTTTTTGGTGCGCCAGCGGACGCCGGCTGTGGCCCAAAGAACAAGTCAGAGCCGAGAGTTGATAAACAAAACAAAATTATATTCTCAATATTGGCAGATCAAAAACAATACATAAGTATGCACACTACACAATAGTTGAGTACAATATGTCACGAATCAAACAACGTACTACACAGTACAATCAGCCACACTCGAAACAACAGACACAGACAACAATACGCACTACAATGCAGTCGCATGCATTGAACAACCAAGACACCTAAAGACTAAAGAGATAGAAAACCTATTCTGTCCAAAGTTCTTGGAACAAAAGTCTGGATGATACTCTTCCGAGAATCACTCACTCAAAGTCCAGCGTTGTTGTCGTTCCGCTGCCTCCGAAGTTTCTCTTCCAGGAAACCTCTGTCGTTCCGATGCCCCCGAGGTTTCTCTTCCAGGAAACCTCACGTCTTCACTTGGCCGCTCTCCAAGCTTCAATCTTCTTCGCCGGAAACACGTCGGCTTCACACACGCAGCTGTTGCCACGCGTCTTCGCTCGATAGCGGTAAACACACACTCTTGCTTGTAGCTCGAGTCGTCACCCCTCAGGTGGAAATCATCTTCTTCTCCTGCTTTGTCTCTACGGACAAAACCTTCGCCGACTACACGGCGGAATCTCTACGCGCTCTGGCGCTAACTTCCGTCTTCTCCTCATCTATCATCCCGGCTGCTCGATTAAATACCTTCCGCGCGAGATTCCAGAAAGTTCTCATCCTTTCGTCGGCGCGATACGGAGCGAAGGCTGGGGAGAGAGTGAGACGGTTCGAAGGTCGTCCACGACAGATGACGCAACCCGGCAACACCACGACCCTTTCGATCTAAATAGTTCCAGTGCTTGCTCGGGCGCCGATGAGAGGAGATTGCCCCGCCGCGGTGGTCTAGTGGCTAAGGTACTCGGCTGCTGACCCGCAGGTCGCGGGTTCAAATCCCGGCTGCGGCGGCTGCATTTCCGATGGAGGCGGAAATGTCGAGGCCCGTGTGCTCCGATTTGGGTGCACGTTAAAGAACCCCAGGTGGTCAAAATTTCCGGAGCCCTCCACTACGGCGTCTCTCATAATCACATGGTGGTTTTGGGACGTTAAACCCCACAAATCAATCAATCAATCAATCAATCAATGAGAGGAGATTCGTCGGTGAACCCACGCTTCCGAGGGAGAGATTCGCGCGCCCAGGGAGTCTTTGAATGCTTGTTTTCGTTTTTTTTTCGTTTACCTCGCGGCGTCTCTCCGGCGTTTCGTCGCGAGAATTTGGTGGCGCGCTTGTTTTTGAGCGTTCATTTTGTTACATACGTCGATGATCACTTCCAACTTAACGCCGCAGCCGAATGATGAGCTCCACCAGGTTCTGCTGTCCTACATTGACTTTTTTGACATCAGCGGCCGTTCGTTGGGGAAAGCTACCGGTATAAGCCACCGCATAAACACTGGTAATGAGCATTCTATT
This sequence comes from Rhipicephalus microplus, assembly GCF_043290135.1. NCBI lineage: Eukaryota > Metazoa > Arthropoda > Arachnida > Ixodida > Ixodidae > Rhipicephalus > Rhipicephalus microplus. The sequence continues at coordinate 146,224,976 of NC_134700.1, read as the reverse complement.
CATAGGCGTTCATATCGGGTGTCGGTGGCCGAGCGTCACATTATCCAAAGTGAGGTCGACAAAAGGATCGCCAAGGACATCATTGAGCCATCCTTCTGTCCTTGGGCTTCTCCTGTAGTGCTAGTCCGCAAGAAAGACGGTGCATGGCGTTTCTGCGTGGATTATCGACACCTAAACAAAATTACCAAAAAAGACGTCAACCCTCTGCCATGAATAGATGATGCATTTGATTGCCTCTATGGGTCCCACTATTTTTCCTCCAAAAACCTTCGTTCCGGCTACTGGCAGATAGAAGTAGATGAAATGAACCGTGAAAAGACGGCATTCATCACCCCCGATGGCCTATATTAGTTCAAGTTTATGCCCTTCGCCCTTTGTGACGCTCCAGCCGCTTTCGAACGAATGATGGACTCCCTAATCAGAGGATCCAAATGGCCCACCTGTTTCTGCTACTTGGACGACGTCATCGTCTTTTCACCAACAATTGAAACTCATAAAGAGCGCCTCTCAGCCATCCTGGAAATCTTCCGTCACGCTGGCCTGCAGCTCAACTCGTCCAAATGTCACTTTGGACGCCATCAAATCACAGTGCTTGGCCATTTAGTAGACTCCAACGGTGTACAACCAGACCCGGCAAAACTCAGCGCCGTCAAAAACTTTCCTGTACCATGATCTCCGAAAGATGTACACAGCTTTATCAGACTATGGTCCTACTTGCAACGCTTCGTAAAAATTTTTGCGCACATAGCGAGGCCGCTTTCGCAGCTCCTTAAGAAAGAAGTCCCGTTTTCATGGGGCTCCGAAGAGGCTTGTGCATTCTCGACTCTCGTCGCTCTTCTCACTACTCCTCCGATTCTGGCACACTTCAACCCTGCTGCCCCTACGGAAATCCGTACAGATGCAAGTGGACATGGCATTGGTGCAGTGCTGGCTGAGAAACAACATGGCCATGATTGCGTTATTGCATATGCCATCCACCTCCTATCCGCCCCTGAATGTAACTATTCGACCACGGAGCGTGAGTGCTTGGCTCTTGTACGGGTGGTGGTGAAATTTTGACCTTATCGATACGGACGCCCATTTTCGGTATTTATTGACCACCACGCACTCTGCTGGCTCAACTCCCTGAAAGATCCATCAGGCCGCCTTGGTCGCTGGGCTTTGCGCCTGCAAGAGTCGCTGGGCTTTGCGCCTGCAATCTGGCCGCCTACACCATGATGCCGATTGCCTCTCCCGGTACCCTGTCGACGATCCTGAGGACACTAACGAGCCCACGGAGAACTCTATCTTGTCAGTGTCCGACTTCCTTAATATTGGAGAAGAACACAAGCATGATCCAGAGCTGCTTGACATCATCAGCCGCATGAAATCCTTTCCAAATGATGCTTCCGTCCGCTACTTTGTCTTTCAAAAGGGTATTCTATACCGTCGTAATTTCTGACCAGACGGGCTCTACCTTCTCATTGTTGTGCCTAAGCATTTGCGCCGCTGTGTTCTCACCGAACTTCACGATGCTCCCACGGCTGGACACCTTGGGGTATCGCGCGCGTACGAGCACGTCCGGCGCCGTTTCTTCCGGCCAGGCCTTGCTCGCTCGGTACGCCGATACGTTGCCACCTGTGACCTATGCCAACGTCGTAAAACAGCGCCGCTGCTACCCGCTGGCCATCTTCAACCAATTGACATACCAGCGGAACCATTTTACCGTGTTGGGTTAGACCTGCTTGGTCCTTTTCCCACTTCAACATTGGGAAACAAATGGATAGCCGTTACTACAGACTACGCTACACGCTACGCTATTACGCGAGCTATACCGACCAGCTGTGCAACCGACGTCACTGACTTCTTGTTACGGGACGTTATATTGATTCAGGGTGCTCCGAGACAGCTTCTCACAGACCATGGCCGCACATTTCTATCCCAAGTCATCGCCGACATTCTGCGTTCTTGTTCCACGCAACACACACTGACAACCGCTTACCACCCTCAAACAAACGGCCTCACGGAACAATTTAACCGCATTTCAACAAATATGCTCGCTATGTACGTGTCACCCGACCACCGAGACTGGGACCTTGCCTTACCCTACACAACTTTCGCGTATAATACGTCCCATCACGACACAGCGGGCTTTTCGCCGTTCTACTTATTGTACGGAAGAAAGCCGACTTTACTTCTGGACACAGTCATGTCAGTTCACACCTCGTCCACCAACGAGTATGCCCGCGACGCGATCGCGCGAGCCGATCATGCCCGTCAGCTCGCTTGCGCTCGGCTGATGGCGTCGCAAACCAACCAATGCCGTCAGAACGATGCGGAACATAGAGACGTACATTTCACTCCCGGTACCCTCATATTACTCTGGTCCCCTCATCATCGGCTCCACCTATCAGAAAAACTTCTGTCTCATTACACGGGACCCTGCCGTATATTGCGTCAAGTAACACCTGTCACCTACGAGATTAGCGCTATCTATCCATCATCATCTACTATGCGGTCCAAGGATATTGTACTCGTCTCGCGGATCAAGCCCTACAAGAATGCGCCAGATAACGACCTTTAAAGCCCCGGGACGGTGCCTCCACCGCCGAGGGTCATGCTACGTGCCAGTGCATGGAGTTGAAGAAGACAAAGCAGATAGACTGGCGCTAGCTAATCTGTGTGACTGGCGCTGCTCGCCTAACCGGCTGTGTATACATCAGTGACTACCCCTCCAAGTCGGTATCCTTCTCGTAACAATATTGACAAAGGTGAACGCATGATAAGAGGTATCGGTTGTTCCAAGACGAGCACCCGCTCACTGCTCATAAGCAATTGATGAAACTGCATGAAACTATCATTCGTCACATTGTAAGTATATGTTTTTGAGTTCATGCGCAATTTGCAAACTGATTGTTTTGAGTTTTGGCAAAACTTATCAGCATCGCCCTGGCTTTCCGAGTTGCAGGCGAGAAATCATCACGCATAACAAAGTTTGATTCCTTAAGTTTAGGCCCCGATGACAGTATGAGTGCTTTGTGCTGGAAGTAGATAAAATTGGCACTCATTGGCTTTTGCTTTTCGGGGTTATAAATTCTTAGATTTTGAAGAAGCTCAAATTGAAGACTTTCGGTGCTTTTAACAACTCTTCCGTGCAAAATTTGAATATTTTTTGTTCGAACATTGCCAGGTTTTTATCCGACTTGCCTTCTACATCAAAAAAAAATGAGCGTCGCATTCTATTTTCCTCATCACCACATCTTGAGGCAACAGCAGTCGGTTGATCTGACAGGCACACAATTTCGCCATTCTTATCTTCCCCTTCTGTGTTACGCGAAGCAACAGCTGCTTCCAAGGTAGCTTCTTTAGCATTTATTATTCCAACCGTGTCTTCATAGGTATCTTGTATTTAGCTCCTTTAGTGAGAAGCATGGTACTTCCTCAAGCGTTCGGATGGTTTCTATCACTGCGGCAAGAATGTCAGCCTTGCTTTTTTACATAGAAACTGGGTTTGACTAGACGTCACCAGTAAGCTATAGAAAAATGTTACACTAGCAAAAACACAAGCCAGCTGGAAAGGCAGCCGTGCGCTTCAATGTGTCTTCATGAGCACGGGGGCCCAACACCGCGAGAAGACAGCAGTTGTTACTCTTAACACAAGCCTCATTTTTTAGGTAACTAACCTGGAACATCAAGCAGCCTGAATGCATCTTGTCTCGTGCGATGACATGCCTGACGTTTAGGCTTTCTGGACGCTTCTTATGCTGGACTCCGGCCATCTCGAACGCAGCTGTCATAGAACCAGGTTTCCAGAAGTACAGGAAGGTTCTATACAGAACTGGGGCATGCTGTGTCGCATTCGGCGTAGTCAGCGACAAGCACGTTAGCGGAAGGTGGCCCAGATTGATGAGCCATGACCAAATAGTCCAAGTGATAGTGGCCTGAAACATCAAGCAGCATGAATGCATATTTTTTCGCGTGATGTGTCCCATCATGCGATGTCTCGAGCTGTCTCGTGAGGTGAGTGCCTTTAAAACAAATAGAAGACAATTCGCAGTGCTCCGTAATGCACTATGAAATAGCTGCGAGCAGCTGTTTCTAGGACTCGCAAAGTGCCATCAAGGTACATGTACACGCAGCCAAACGTGACAGCGAATGCCCAGCTTAAGTCATGCCGAGAAGACTCTGTTCTCTCTATGGTTAAATTGCAGATGACGGCTGCTTACCTAAACAGCTTACTCATAACCTACAAAATAAGAAGTACCGCAAAAAAGATTAGGTTTACGTTTTTGCTTTTAATGTAACCACAAGCTGCTGACACCTGGTATAGCTTATAGAAAGTCATCGCAATTTTGTGAAAAAAAAAGCTTTACTAGTCCGTGTACATAGATTTAGCTGCGTGTTACAGACCACCAGGTAGTCGAGATTTTCGAAGCACTCCACTAAGGCGTGTCTCATAAGCGTATAACGGTTATGGCATGTAAGGATGATGGCGTTAATGCACAAAATCTTAACCAGAGCAAAGCCGCTTCATGTCTAAGCGGCCACAAAGTGGAAAGGAGATAGATTGTTGAGGGGTGACCGCTGGCTTTAATTATTAGGGGCAAAGTTCCCGAAGGCGTGGGTCGTGCGTCTTCTGTATGCAGTAGCTACCTATCGTTTTAGTTGTTGGAACGTCTGCTGGATGGCGGTAGTTGCCGGAGCATGGTCACAACACTCTGCCTATTGGTGGTCGAGGAGGAATATGGGATGAAAAGGTGCGAAATCGCGTTGCTTGGAGTGTTCACTAGAAGAATGAACGGATAGACGGGCATACAGACAGACGGACAGACGGACGGACAGACAGACGACAGACAGACGGACGGATGGACAGACGAATGGACATACATACATACATACATACATACATACATACATACATACATACATACATACATACATACATACATACATACATACATACATACACACACACATACATACATACATACATACATACATACATACATACATACATACATACATACATACATACATACATACATACATACTGTTACGTTTGAAAGAGACTGGTAGACGTTGAAAAGGGCCGTTTATTAGGTCGTGAGGGGCAGCTCAGAAGCGGCCGACTGGTTAAAGATCCTCCTGATCCTCTTCTTCCTCTCTCGCTCTGGGCGACCAGTGCGTTCACCGTATACACTTCTTTTCCTTCGCGCATGTACGCAACATTCCTCTCCGCGCAGACGAAGGCCGCCGGACGAGTCAGTCGAGTTGTCGTGGCTTGTACAGTTTCAGGCGCGCAACATGAACCACTTGAGTTTTGGCAGCTCGTCGACCACTCGCCGTGAGACGAGCTATTACATAGTTGACCTCTGTAAGTCCGTCGACGATGACAAAAGGTCCATCGTAAGTGGCCAAAAACTTTTGGCATAACCCGCGCTTGCGCATCGGAGTCCACAACTACACCAGATCACCTCGGCAATAAATCACTGGTCGATGGTGAATGTCATGGCGTGCCTTCGCTTTGTCTTGCGATGCCAATGTGCGTAGTCGGGCTATGCGACGCGCCTCTTCGGCGAGGAAGAGAGGCTCGGCGACAGTGACGTTGTCGTGGTCACCGAAGGGCAATATTGTGTCGATTGTGTGCCGGGGCGAATGTGCATAAAGCAAAAAGAAAGGGCTATAGCCTGTAATCTCATGCTTCACGGTGTTAAACGCGTATGTAACGAACGGGAGTACGTCATCCAGTTCTTGTGGTCGCATGAGACATACATAGACAACATGTTGATAATGGAGCGGTTGGTACGCTCCGTCAGCCCATTAGTTACGCTCCGTCAGCTCCGTCAGCCCATTACGCTCCGTCACGCTCCGTCAGCCCATTAGCCCATTAGGGGGTGGTATGGTGTCGAGTGACGCAGGCGGGATTCACATAAACGGAGTAGCTCCTCCACGACATCCGCTGTGAATTGTCGTCCACGATCACTGATAATCAGGCGAGGTGGGCCATGTCGGAGGATGACTTACTGTAACAAAAACGACGAGACTTCACTGGCAGTTGCGGAGGGGACGGCTGCCGTCTCGCAGTAGCGTGTGTGGTAGTCGACGCAAACAATTATCCATCGGTTGCCCTTAGCCGATTTTGGGAAGGGGCCCAGAAAGTCAATGCCCACTTGTCCGAAAGGTGCGCTTGGAGTAGGCATGGGCTGTAGAAGACCAGCTGGACCAGTTGATGGACGTTTGTGACGCTGACATTGCATGCAGCTTGCCACATAACTCTCAACAGACTTCTGCATACCAGGCCAATAAAAGCGCTCTTCAGTCCGGTGAAGCGTCCGCGCCAAACCTAAATGTCCAGATGTAGGGTCGTCGTGCATGACACTCATAATAACTGTTTGCAGGCTCTCAGGGACCACTAGGAGGAAACGCGCGCCACTGCTGGAGAGGTTCCTTTTGAACAACAGTCCATCACGCATACAGAAACGGCGTGCACTAGTGGAAGCGGATGCAGCGGCGAGTAGTGGTGCTAGTTTAGCATCTTTTCGCTGTTCTGCTCTGAAACTGGGATAGTCTGGGAACGTAGGTGACACAGACGCTACAAGCTGGTCAAGGTCATCGGATTCACAATCTGTTGTGCTAAGTGGCATACGTGAAAGACAGTCCGCGTCAGCATGTCGACGACCACACTTGAAGCGACGGTAAAACTGTATTCTTGTAGCCGGAGTGCCCATCGCGCAAGGCGGCCACAAGGGTCACGAAGGTTGACAAGCCAACACAACGAGTGGTGGTCGGTTACGACTGTGAATGGCCGTCCGTACAGGTAAGACCTAAACTGCTGAATTGCAAATAATACCACCAAGCATTCTTGTTCCGTAACAGTGTAGTTTTATTCCGGCCTGCTTAGGGAGCGACTTGCGTATGCGATGACGTGTTCGCGGTCGCCGTAACGTTGTACTAGGACGGCTCCAATACCTATGCCGCTAGAATCCGTATGAAGCTCTGTCGGAGCAGAAGGACTGAAGTGCTGAAGGACGGGTCGTGACGTCAACAAAACTTCAATTGACGGAATGAAGAATCGCACTCAGGAGTCCACTGAAAGGAATTGTCCTTTCGTAAGAGGCATGTGAGAGGGTACGCAATGTCGGCAAACTTCGGAATAAAGCGGCGGAAGTATGAACAAAGCCCCAGGAAACTACGAAGCTCCTTGACGGAACGCGGCGCATTGAACCCCTCAACTGCTGCTGTCTTCTGGCGGTCAGGGCGGATGCCATCCTTGTCAACGAGATGCCCGAGCACAAGCGTCTGGCGGTCTCCGAAGTGGCATTTCTTCGAGTTTAAAATTAGGCCAACGTTTCGGATGCAGTTCAAAACAGTATCCAGACGAGAGTTGTGTTCACTGAACGTGCGGCCAAAGATGACGACATCGTCGAGGTAGCACATGCAGATGTTCCACTTCAAGCCACGCAGGATGGTGTCCATAAACCTCTCGAACGTGGCCGGTGCATTGCACAGTCCAAATGGCATCACGTGAAATTCAAAAAGCCCATCAGGGGTTACAAAGGCAGTCTTTTTCTTGTGCTCTGGGTGCATCGGAATATGCCAATAACCAGATCGTAGGTCTACGGAGGAAAAATAAGAGGCCGAATGTAAGCAGTCTATTGCGTCCTCTATACGTGGCAGTGGGTATACGTCCTTTTTTTGTCACGGCACTCAGTCGGCAATAGTCGACGCAAAATCTCCAAGATCCATCTTTCTTCTTAACGAGGATTACCGGTGCTGCCCACGGACTGGCTGACTCTTGTACCACTCCCTTTTGCATCATTTCCTGCACTAGGTCGTTGATAATGTGTCTTTCTGACGGGGCAACACGATATGGTTTTTTGGCGAATCGGACTTGCCGCGCCAGTGTTGATGGTATGGCACGTTCGAGACAGGGGGATAGGGATTACTTTTCCCTTCTGCGCAAAGTCGAATACCGAAACGTGCTTCAACAGCACATTCAATAAAGTTCCGCGCTCGCTTGAGCTAAGCGACTTATTTATCGTTGCCATAAGCACCCCGTCCAAATTGTGACAACCAGTTCCGTCACGTTCTTCCGGCACGTCTGTGAGGTCGACCACTGATAAGGTCACGTGTTCTTTGCTGACTGAAGCTAATTTCAAACCATTGGGCAGTGTCACGGGCTCAGAGGAACAGTTTACAGTCCATAGGCCAGTTCGTCCGCCATCAATAGACACCACACAATGGGAAACCAACACATTCTTCCTTATGCAGTTTATGTGCATTTGTTCTACGCTCGCATCGAAGCTGTCAGAATCTGCGCCGCGACAAACAACAGGAACACGTACGGTAGACAACGCAGGTATGAACGTATCGCAACAGACACACAGCGTAGTTTGGTCATTTGCCGGAGTGTCCAGAAGTTCTGAAGGCATCTGGCCACTCACAAAGACTTTTCCCGTGCGACAGTCTACAGTGGCACCACATTCTCGCAAGAAGTCCATGCCGAGAATGACATAATGTGTAGACCGAGGAATAATCGCAAACTCTGTCGTTATCATAAGGCCTCCCAAAAATACCTCAGCACTACACACACCAATAGGGCGCAATGGCTCTCCACTCACTCCACAAAACGCCGAAGTTTCATCCCAGGTAAAAACAACTTTCCGCCCTAACACGTCTTTAAAGGAAGCACTCATCACGGAAATCGTTGCACCTGTGTCCACCAAGGCCATCACAGGCACATGATCCACCAAAACACGCACTTTGTTTTTAAACATACACACAGGAGGTATTTCTCTCAGTAGCACGTTTCCAGCGACCTCACCCCCATTGGCCGCGCTGGCTAGTTTTCCGGTGGTGAAGAGGGCGCTTTGCGACGCAGCGGTGAAGGAGAACGATGAGCACGAGGTCGCGGTGGGGGCGTTAAACTTCTGTCAAATGCCGGGGAGTGGTTGCGGAAGCTGCTGGGCCCAGTAGTTGTCATCGGGTGGTATGTGGGCCGACCGCCGGACACCATGAGGCTGTTCGAAGGGTCGTGAAAAGTCAGATGGTTGGTGATACCGAGGAGTCGCCCGACGGTTGCAAAATCGCGATATGTGGCCTCGCACACCGCAGGAATAGCACACCGGCCGAGGTCGAAACGTCGGTCGCTCGTCGATGAATAGAGCGTTATCATTTGCTCTTGTGTGACGGATGTACTGGTTGGGCGTGTCGTAGCGAGACGTCGGGTGTCGAGGAGGCATACGCTGAGAGCGTCGGTCATACCGTGACGTGGGAAGTCTGGTTGTCATCCTTGACTGTGGGGCTGGGCTGTACTCCACAGTTGCCACGCTCATCGTCGGTTGCCATGCGGTCAAAGGAGGCACATCCATAGCCTCACGTGGCCGACACAACTCGCGATGGTCAGCTGTCGAACACGACATTTCTCGGTGGGACAGTTCCTCAAGAACAATCTGTGGAATTGTAGAAAAAAGGTCGAGGCCAGGATTCGTGTCCACACTGGCAACAGTTGTAACGTTAGCCAGCCGACCAAACTTGGGCGCAATTCGACGCATCTTGAGCGTTTCAAACGTTCGGCAATGCTGAATGACGTCGAACACAGAACTAAGGCTTTCTTTTCCAATTAGAAAATTATACACGTCCTCAGCTATCCCTTTGAGCAGATGCCCAACTTTGTCCTCTTCCGACATGGTAGCACAGACCACCTTGCACAGCCTTAACACTTCTTCTATGTAAGTGGTGCATGTCTCACCTGGTAGCTGTGCCTGTTGCGACAGTGTTTGCTCAGCCCGCTTTTTTCTAGCAACCGAGTCGCCGAAACACGCCCTGAGCTCTTCAACAAAAAGATCCCACGTCGTGAGTGCGTCCTCGTGGTTCTCGTACCATACCAGTGCGGTGTCGGTAAGGGAGAACACTACGTTGGCTAGTATAGCGGCTGCATCCCAACCGTTGGACTTGCCCACACGTTTGTACTTGGTGAGCCAGGCGTCGACACCTTCTTCGGCTTTTCCTCCAAAAGGCGGTGGAACTCGGTAGTACGGAAGCGAGCCAGATGGTGCCGTCCTGGAAACGCCTGCTTCTTCGGGCAGGTCGAAGTCACTCACGGCAGATGGTGGGAGACCGGCAAGTCGACGGCTTCGTCGAAGCTGTGGCAGCGATCGTTCCGTAGTTGAAGCGCTTACCCAGCTCCTCCACCACTCTGTTACGTTTGAAAGAGAGTGGTAGACATTGAAAAGGGCCGTTTATTAGGTTGTGAGGGGCAGCTCAGAAGCGGCCGACTGGTTAAAGATCCTCCTGATCCTCTTCTTCCTCTCTCGCTCTGGGCAACCAGTGCGTTCACCGTATACGCTTCTTTTTCTTCGTGCATGTACGCAACAATACATACATACATACATACATACATACATACATACATACATACATACATACATACATACATACATAAATACATACATACATACTGTCACGCGCTAGGAGCTCGAAAAAATGTGCAAGGAGACGCGACTTTCAAAATCAGAGGCACAAAAAAGGACATCTCCGCTGGCACGGGTTGCTCGTCTTCGTATTCTTCGTTCACTGGCACAGAACTGGCTCACTGTTCACTGGCACAGAATACCAGGTGGCATTACTCCTCCTCCCAAGAGAGCATCGACCCGATGCTCAAACAAAAGTGTGCACAGCAGCGGGTCAAAGTAGGCAACATAAACAAACATTAAACAAAGTAGCGCACAAGAGAAAATGCGTCCTGGGCTCGGCAATCGGAAATAAACGGCATTCACTGTTCAGACGAAGAGTTCACCTGCGCACAAAGAAAATTCGCATTACCGCTTAAAGTATGGTTTTAGGCGGACGACGTGTAAAGTCTCTGGGCGTGGTAACCTGCGCTGGGATGATGGTGAGCCTCCGTCTGGAACCACTTCATAGTTCACGTCGCTCACACGTTTAAGTACTTTGTAAGGTCTAAAGTACTTCCTCAAAAGTTTCTTACTGAGACCTCGCCGCCTAATGGGTGTCCACACCCTAACTTGGTCACCAGGTTCTTAATTAACTTTTTGATGGCGCTGTTGTACCACTGTGCATATGTGCACTGTTGAGTTCTGATGTGCATACGGGCCAGTTGACGTGCTTCCTAAGCGTGCGGGATGTACTCATTGATGTCGGGGGCTAATTGGTCGAGCTTGTCGATGTCCTCATACGGAATCATGGCATCTAGCATAGTTCTGACATCTCGACCGTAAACGAGCCGAAATGGAGTGAAGGGTGTAGTTTCCTGCGTTGCGGTGTTGTACGCAAATGTTACGTACGACAGGATGTCGTAACACGTTTAATGCTGCACATCCACATACATAGAGATCATGTCGGCTAGCGTTTTGTTTAGCCTTTCTGTTAAACCATTACTCTGGGGGTGATACGCAGTGGTCTTTCGATGGGTTGTGTAACTCAACCTCAAGATATCCTCCAAGAGCTTCGCTGCGAATGATGTCCCTCGATTAGTGCTGACATATGACGGGGCTCCATGCCGTAGCACAACTCGATGCATAAAAAAACTGACAACTTCAGCTGTGGTCCTTTGTGGCAATGCCTTCGTCTCAGCGTAACGCGTCAAGTAATTGGTTGCGGCAATAATCCATTTGTTGCCGGAAGAAGACAAAGAAAACGGTTCCAGGGTGTTCATTCCCACTTGATTAAACGGTGTAGGTGGTGGATCGTTCGGTTGTAGATGACCTGCAGGCTTTAAGGGTGGTGTCTTGCGACGCTGGCATTCGCAACAGCCCTTCACGTAGCGTTTGACACAGGCAGACACTTTAGGCCAGTAGTAATGTTGTCGCACCCAATCCATAGTTGTCGAGTAGCCCAGATGACCGGATGGAGGCTCGTCGTGGCAAGCTCATCATGGAGGGCTTCATCACGTCATCATGGAGGGCTTCAGGCATGACGAGAATATGAGATCTCTCACCAGCACCGGTGTCCTTTTTGTATAAGACGCCATTTCGTAGGCAAAATGATGGCAATGTTCGCGACAGCGGACGAGGAATGGGCGTGGTGCCACCTTCTAAGTGATCTATAATCATTCTTTGATCGGCGTCATTTAACTGATGAGACATCGGGTCCGGCCCGCTCAGAGTTGCCAGAAAGGTGCCGTCCTTTTCTGCGCTTGTACTGGCGGATTGAAGAGGTGCTCGTGATAGCGTGTCGGCATCTTCGTGCTTTTTGCCAGACTTGTGCATGATGGTGACATCGAATTCCTGTAGGCGCAGACTACATCGTGCTAATCGTCCTGAAGGGTCTCGTAGATTGGTCAACCAGCACAAAGCATGATGATCAGTCACCACTTTTAATGGTCTTCCATAGAGATATGGCCAACACTTTGTAATTGCGCAAATGACCGCGAGGCATTCTTTCTCTGATGTAGAATAGTTAGATTCTGCGCGAGACCGTGTGCGACTTGCGTAGGCTAGTCGCACACCCGTTCAATGCCGACTTGTTGTACCAAAATAGCTTCAAAACCAATATTGCTGGATTCAGTGCGTACTTCTGTGTCAGCACCTCTATCGAAGTGGCCGAGCACGGGAAGGGAAGAGAGCCGGTGCTGTAGTTCCGCAAAAGCAGTCCGCTCTTCGTCAGTTCAGGCAAATGGTGTGTCATCACGCAGGAGGCGTAATAGTGGCTCCGCAATGTTGGAAAAATTTCCCATAAAGCGCCGGCAATACGCGCACCGACCCAGAAATCATGAAGACTTTTCGTGTCAGTTGGAGCTGGAAAAGCAGTGACGGCAGCAGTTTTGTCAGGATCAGGCCGAACACCCACAAGGCTCACGACGTGACCAAGAAACTTTAATTATTCATAGCTGAACTGACATTTCTCTAGCTGGAGTGTGAGATCGGCCGATCAAATGGCTTCGAGTACATTCTAAAGGCGACGTAGATGCTTGTCAAACCATTCTGAAAACACATAATCGAGATAGACGAGACAGCTTTTCCACTTGAGGCCTGCGAGGACGGTGTTCTTCATTCGCTGGAATGTGGCTGGAGCGTAACAGAGGCCGAAAGGGAACACTTTGAATTCATAAAGGCCATCCGACGTTACAAAAGCGGTCTTTTCCCGGTCGCGTTCATCGACCTCTATTTGCCAATAAGCACTCATGTTGACAGACGAAAAATACTTCACGCGCCGCAGCCTGTCCAGAAAATCATCGACTTTTGGCAACGGGTACACATCTTTCTTTGTAACATTGTTCAACTTCCTGTAGTCGACACAAAACCGAAGCGTGCCGTCTTTCTTTTTCACAAGAACGACTGGGGATGACCAAGGGCTGCTTGAAGGCTGTATCACGCCATCCTGAAGCATTTCCTTAACGTGCGTTTGAATCTCGTGCCGTTCGGTTGGCGAAATACGATAAGGCAGCAGTCGTATGGGATGCGCGTCGTCGTAGGTGATAATACGGTGTTTCGTTATCGGTGTTTGACGTATCTTCGAAGAACGTGCAAAGCATGTGTGGAATTCCAGCAACAGCCCGCTCAAACGCTGCTTGTTCGCTTCAGAAAGCGTTGGATATATGTCGACGCTGCGGAAAGGCACTTCAGCAATGCCGATGGCCTCGGAAGCAAAACACTCGGTGACATTGGCAACTGGGTTGGCGTAGGCTATCACAGTTCCAGGAAAAACGTGCCGGTGCTCGTAGCTGAAGTTTGTGATAAAAAAAATGGCAGCATATCCACGGAGTGAATGATGGAGAGTGGGGCGAAGCATTCGTCCGTCCATTCGTTCTTGCTTACGAACGTCCGTGCGTCCACCTGTATGACCATCCATGCGTCCATTCTCCCGTCCATGCGGGCGTCCGTTCGTGCGTTCGTCCCTGCATTCGTCCATGCATCCGCCCCTGCGTCTGTTCATGCATTCATTCATGAATCTGTCTGTGTGTCCATTCGTCCATATATTCAACACTCCAAGTACCACCATCTCGCATCTTTTCATCCTATATTCCCCACATAGAAGCACCGCCATCCAGTGGACATTCCAAGGACTAAACGAGAGGTGTCACACACACACTTTCTTACGGCTTGCGCTTCGGGTCTACTTCCCACATTTAATCACCTCGAGTTCAAGGTATATACTAGTTCACTGTATTCATGGCACTGCGGCCCAACGCTCGCTAAACCTTTCTAAAACCAAGGAGGTTACGCCCAGCGAGTATAACGTAGCAACCTTTTCCTGTCAGATAGTGCTCAATGTACATGCCAATGGCTGCTAATGGGAAATGAGAGACAGGAGAATTCGGCTTTTACTTTCTTACGGCTTGCGCTTCGTATCTACTTCCCACCTTTAACCACCTCGAGTTCATGATATATACTAGTTCACTGTATTCATGGCACTGCGGTTCAACGCTCGCTAAACCATTCTAAAACTAAAGAGGTTACACCCAGCGAGTATAACGTATACCAACCATTTCTTGTCAGATAGTGCTCAATGTACATACCAATGAATGCTAATGGGGATCGCAGCGTGCGCGTTAACTAAAAGCCGAATGCTCCTGTTTCTCATTCCCCATTAGCAGCCATTGGCGTGTACATTGAGCACTATTTCTTATGTTCAACAACGCACAGAAAAAATCGCTCACTGGCACCACCTTTAGGGTTAAAATGTTATACTTGTTACACACTACAACGGCTACGAGGGACGAACGGGTGCCACTATAAGGATCTTCGCCCCTAAAACATAGCAGTGATCATCACGAAGGTCAACGAGGCTTCTCGCTACGCAGACACCCTGAGACTGCAGAAGCGAGTGATTGCTTTCCACGACTCCTTCACCGTGCATCACTCCATCCCACGCCACCTGAACCAGAACAATTGCACGGGGTGGTAACGTGACAGCGTCGTCGATGACGCGAAGAGACACTCCGGAGTGGCTAGGGTCCGCGTAAGCTCTTGTGGCGTTTGTTGTCGCGAAAGTGACTAGACGTCGTCGAATGTCAATTACAGCACCATGCTCCCTGAGAAAATCCATGGCAATGATCACGTCTCAAGAACACTGCCGCAGAACGCTCAAACTGGCAACAAACGTAAAACCGCGGACTTGCCATCTTGCCATGCACATACTGAGGGCGTGACAATATGCCCACCAGCTGTACGAATTAGCGTTCGGTTCCAAGGCATCGTTACTTTCATTAGAAGGGCGGTCAGTTTTTCGCTAATTATGGAATAGTCCGCACCAGTGTCCATTAAAGCGCTTACTTCGCGACAAGCGAGCAGAACAGAAATATCTAAGGAAACTCTTCCGCACTTAGCGAGTGATGTTGTCGATGTATCATCGGTATCTTCATTTCGCGTTGACAGGGGTCTTTGAGCATGACAAGTCTTAGCGGCCTTGACCTCGAAGGTCACTGTGGCTGGTTTTCCCGACGTGGGCTAGGTGACTGGCCCTGCACCGCGTCCGAATAGGTGAGATGATTCGGCGAGAACTGCCGTGGTGATGGAGAACGTGAGTGGTGCCGAGATGTCGATCCGCGCTGCTGGGCAACGTAGTCTGCAATTTCCGGAGGCCGCTGGCCGAACCTAGACGGTGGGCATGCAGTTGGCCGAAAAAGCACGAAGTAGCAGCTCTCGATAAGTGCACTGTCGGTAGATGTACCCAGGTTCGCCACAGCGATAGCAAAAAGGACGTTGATCGGGGGCCCGCCAGACGTCTGATTTTCGCGGAATAGGTCAGCGGTTACTGAGGTACGGGCCTGCTTGGACTGCCTGAAGCATGGCTGGACCGTGGTACAAGGCGGAGTGAAATGACGTGCAGGTTGGCGCAAAGTTTGGTCTACCAGAAGCATAGCAGGGGCCGCGATGGGAAGCGGAACCAAAGGTGGTGCTGGCTGGAGCAGAGTTTGCGCATACGACATGCGAGGGAAGTCATTTAGGGGCTGCGGTTCTGTCTAACAGGACGGTTTTTGTAGTGCCTGCTCAACTTCATCTCGGACGATGCCGGACAAAGAACTTACAGTGGGTCCCGAGGGTACTGAGAACTTCTGCAGTTCTTTGAGGATTACAGAGCGTATGAGCTCTCGGAAGAAGTCAACGTGGCCTTCAAGACCGTCCATGTAGTCCGTAGCAGAGGCAAAGTTCTCTTGTCGCTCTTACGTCTGTGTCCGTTGCCGAAGCGTGCTTTCAATTAGGACGGCTTTAGCAAGAAACTCTGACGTAGTCTTGGGGAGCCGGCTGCGTACAAGACCACCGAACAACTGCTCCTTCACTCCACGCATCAGGTATCGCACCTTCTTCTCTTCCGGCATGTGAGGGTCGGCTCGTCAAAAAAGACGCGTCATGTACCCAACATACATTGCTACGCCTTCATTTGGCATTTGCATACGGCACTGGAGTTCACGTTCAGCTCGCTCTTGGCGATCGGGACTCGCATGCGTTTCGAGAAGCTGGCGTTTGAAGTCCACCCATGACGTGAACACACCTGCCTGGTTTTCGTACCAAACACGCGCCCCGTCATTCAAACTGAAGTATACATGTCGGAGCATGTCTGTGTCATCCCACATGTTATGAGCGGTAACGAAGCCATAATGGACTAGCCAATCCTCAACATCCTCATGGACAGCACCATGAAAGGAATTCGGCGTTCATGGTTAGAACAGTACATAGTGCATTGGCGTTGCGCCTTCTATACCAGCTGAGCTGGAGCCAATGGGACGGCGCTGCCCGGGATAGTTGGGGCCGTCATCTTCTCTGAGAGAAGCCAGAACTCACGGTCCAGTCGATGGATCCTTCGGCTAGCACAGTAAAACAGTGAACAGGCGTAACCACGGGTATGGGTCTGGAGCTTCTTGTACTTGGTGGGGTTCGGTGCATAGGGTGCCCAGCACCTCCACCAGTTGTCACGCGCTAAGAGCTCGAAGAAACGTACAAAGAGACGCGACTGTCATAATGCGAGACACAAAGAAAGACGTCTCCACAAGCATGGGTTGCTCGTCATCGCCTTCTTCGTTCACTGGCACAGAACTGGCTCACTATTGACTGGCACAGAACACCAGGTGGCAATACATACATACATACATACATACATACATACATACATACATACATACATACATACATACATACATACATACATACATACATACATACATACATACAGAAGGATGGATGAATGGACGTACAGAAGGCAGAGAAACAGACGAACGGACAGATGGATGGACGCGGCCAGCGGTTGATTAATGGTTTGTCGGTAAAACCCCTCTAAGCTTCGCCCCACTCTTAATCATTTACTCCGTGGATATGCTGTGATTTTTTTTCAGTAAGACGTTGGAGTACTTTCACTCGAGAATTTTTTATAGCTCGTGGGACAAAACTGCAGGTTTTCACTATGTGGGTGTGGTGATTGCGGCGTTGTTAGTATAGTACGCCACTGTGAGTATTCATGAAAATGTTATACACTCACTTTCCTCAATTAGCCAAAAATATTTATCATTTACCTCAAGCGAGTCAATAATAGGCAATGTTTACGCTCAAGTGTATCTTGTATTTTTCTCGTTTTGGCAGCTACAACCTTCTTTTCTTCGAGAAATAATGCAGCATTTTCAAGTAATACTCGATGTAAAAACTCATCGACGCTTACGTCCAGAAACTCACTAACTTGAGAAGGCGCACTATTTTGTCATTTATTTTATATTTGTTCTATTGTGGGACAGAAACGCACGCACATAAAAAGAAAGAAAACACTGAAGCAACTATATCAGCTGAAAAAAATCGTGGAGCCGGGACACTCGTATGTGGACTGCCAGCCTGAGAAGCTGTATTCCCTAACGGTTGCAGAGGCACCTCCGCTCGTTGCACCGGCATGAGCGACTGAGACGATGAAACTCTTCCTCGGACTTAAGGTCTTTCTAGTCATCCATTGCATTTGTACTGTGTCGCTTTCGATGTATGTATATTCGCTCCTGCGTTCAATGTGTGTCTCATGATCTGTCCGACGTTGCGGCACTGTACAGCTTCAACACTTCCGTTTTCTCCCTCGGTTCTAGGTCATACCACACTAGCGACAGCACCTTTTGCTGCCGCAAGCTCGCCGTAACATTTCCCCCAGTTTAAAGATGATATTCTTTCTTGGGGACCTACGACCCAAAAATTTGGTCTGTCTGTCTGTCTGTCTGTCTGTCTGTCTGTCTGTCCACTCTTAACGGCATAGAGTACATGAAACGGCCGACCCCATCCGCAACGCCCACCAATGATGCTCAAGATTCAGCGGTCATATTTGTAATTGCCAATCAAAAAGCAATTATTGCGCATGTCTGGGGCACCATAACAACATTTATGTATTCCGAATGTGCGTCTTTTACTAGAAAAAGCATACATAAGTAATTTTAAGGACCATAGCGCTTATCACGCTGTGCGAGCCATGCAAAGCTTGCACGAAAAGGCGAATGTTTCCAACGTTTTGATAAGATGACACGGTGGTGGCACATACCCGTTGCCTCGCGTTATACACCTTATCACCTATGATACGGGCACGCACACCCCTCTCAGAGCCACGCGCTTCGTTTTATATATAAAAAAACTGCTAGATGGCTCTCGTGTCCCACGTGTGACGTGACATGATGCGTTCGTTCGCCTCCGCTGCACGCTCGAGGCACTCTAACGCAGCGTCTCCAGAATACCATTCATGGATTCGCTTGCGCAGAAAGTCAACTAAATGTTTTGTTCAGTCTCTTCACACGTAAGACTATGGTCTTTCGACGGCATTTGCAGATGAAAATGCAGATATGGGGCCAATTTTTTAGTTCGATCGTTCTTCAATTGGCATAGCCAGGCAGGCTGGCGGGTACAGCACACTGTCATTAGAGTTTATGGCGTCGTTTCTCAAGTGAACAGCGAGTGAATTCTATGTGTACCGAATAATCAGGTACGTGTTTGAAGCTTCGTGATCAGGTACAATGTTTGGCAGAGGTGTTCAAGGAAGCCTCGACTACCAACGTTTTATTGACCATGCTGAAAAAGTGCTTCTGGTTCCTTGTAATGATAGAATAGTAATAATGATATGTGGGGTTTTACGTCCCAACACCACCACATGATTATTAGACACGCCCTTGTGGAGGGCTCCTGGAATTTCAAATTCCTGAGGTTCTGCAGCTGTATCGTCGGCAATTCAATCCCGCGACCTGTGGGCCAGCAGCCGAATGCCTTAGCCACTAGACCACCACTGCGGTTAATTGTTCAAAAAGCCCTCGTCTTTTTTAAATTCAGCCATGAATGACAGAGGTGATGAAGAATTAATAAATAAGCGATTAAATATTAACTTCTGCAGCGCAGGGCTCTGCATGTGTGAACTGTTTATGCTGAACAAAATGCTGGAAATACTGAAAATGAGAGAGCAATGAGTCTCAAGTACCTGCTGTTGTTCTTTTTGTGTCCGTTAGACTCAGCTTTTGTTGCTTTTGTTATAACGAGGTATGATGAGCATCAGGAATTAATTTATAATAATATTCATTGCAACAATTGCGACAACAAATTCACCAACGACTAAGTTACTACCTAACGCGAATTGCGAGTGGCGTTGTTCAGGTGTTTTGATTTCTCGATAAGTTTGAAGCACTGTTTATACTTAGTCGATGAGAAACTTTGTATAATGAAGTGTTTAGCACTGTGCTTATTCCTGTTCGGACAGCTCATTTGGCAGCAGCGGCAGGCGATGCACTTCCACCTGTTGTGTGGCTCATTGCTGAGAAAGAACTGACTGAGGCTGTTGTGTATATAGGCACCAGGTTTACATTGTGAAGAGAACGCAGAGAGTTGCGTGATCAATGTGGAATAGTTCGTGGAGCCGATTTCACATACACCGTCACAGACAGACCCTAGCGCGACTATGTCGGTCATCGCGAGAGTACGGAATGTAGCACGTGGGAGCGTTCCACAACAGTCGCCACAAAGGGGCATACGTTCATGTAGCAATTTATTTTGATATATAGCACAGGGGGACACCCTTATACACTTGCAACGACGTCATCGGCAGCCGCACGATGGCGCGCACTAAGACGGCGCAACGTAACGGCCCATCTTGCCGCTGCGGTCCCTTTCTCCTCGCGCACTTGCCATTTCTGTTTTCACTCTCCGCGGCGCTCCTCGGTCACTGTCTTTATTCCCCTTTCGCTGTATCAGTTACGCCGACGGCTCTCAACGCAAACGCCGGCGCTAAAGAGTTACGCTCCGAAACCAACTCTATGAAATCAGTATTGTGGCTCACACAAGAATTCCCTAAATGTGAGCCGAAAACCCAAGGATCTTATAGAATACACCATTAGCGGAGGCCCTTTCCACGATGCGCGTTTCCTCATCACATATGTTTAGTGTGTAAGACATCAGACGTTACTAAACCGGACTTTTTTCTTGAGCGGTCTCGAATCTTCGCAGCGTTCCCAATATCGTGGCAGGCTCCCCCCCCCCCCCCCTCGCTCATATCACGCTTCGTTGAAGCACAATATAACTTGCTGAATACGTCACCACCAGCGCAAGGTGCCCAGGAGACTTTCCGGTCTTCTTGCCGTTGCTCACATCTCGCTCATTTGGTAAGACGTCTGTCTTACAGAATCCGCCTTCATTTCATTACGGGCGCTGTATGGCGAGGAAAAAGAAATTCAGAAGTTTCTTGGTTTCCGCTGAGCTTAAAAGAATCAACTCGGATCAGAAGATGGAGTAGTAAAGAATGAAGTGAAAAACGTCAAAAACTTGTACCCTTCATTCTGCTTGCGCATCTCCTGAAACAGCAAACACGCCCGATAGATTTCATCTCTGTTGTCAGTTTCCAAAAATATTGAATGTTTACTCGTCACTACACTTCAAGGAGGAAGTCGTCTATCCGTGTACAGGAAAATAAAGTGAGTTTCTGAATTTCTGAAGACTCGTATTGACTATAGGAGTTGCCAAAGGTTCGAAAAACAAGCTATGTGCTTGTTTTGTAGCGGCGTTTTGTTCTGGTGCCTCCGCCTCGACGGAATCTTTGTTCGCAACAAAACAGTTCTATTCTGTTTGCCCCACTTCCTCATGAAGACTTATTCGTGGAAATTTTTTTCTTCTTCCGTATTGACAGACTCTATGCAAGACTTCCCTTTGTTCAAACACACGCGCCGGTGTTGCCGCTCCGAAACTTTGCAAATAAGGCGTGAAGAAGCAAGAGAAGGATATTTCACTCAATTGTAAAAAAGTGTAGGTTTCATTCAACATTTTTTTTTCTGCGTGAAGCTTCGGAACGCTCCGGCCTGATTCCACTTGTCTTCATACAGTCAATCGTTAGCGAGGATTCACTGAATAAAGTTGTTTTCAAGATTCGTAAAAACAACGCCCACATTTTGAATTCGAAACATTTCTTTGCGGACTCCAAGCACTTTTGACGTCTATCTATCTATCTATCTATCTATCTATCTATCTATCTATCTATCTATCTATCTATCTATCTATCTATCTATCTATCTATCTATCTATCTATCTATCTATCTATCTATCTGTCTAGACGCCTACGTCTTGGTGCTCTCGTGATGAACCCTTTACTTTGGGGTAAACAAAATTTCAATGAGACGGTAAGGTGATTTGACGAACACGAGTTGCTGGTCATAATACGCATAATGCCACAATCTTGTCCTGTACGACGTTGAATACTTTCCACCAGACAGTGGCACATACCAGCGGGCGGGTAACACGAACGGCGAGAGCAGATGGGTAATTTTAATGCGTGAGCGTTAAGAAACAGCTAACATCGGCTGCGTTGACCCGATGAAACTAAAGAACAAATATCAGGATCCCAGCAAAAAGAAAACCCTATAGCATTCCGTGCAGCAAACAAGTATTCACCACTGAGTCACGCCAGATCTCGTTACTGTTTTTCGAATAGACGATAATGTTCGTGAAGCGTTAATTGGGGTTACAGTGATGGCTATACAATTTGATAAATATTAAATATTAATTCTACGATACAGCCATCACGTTGGGTTAAGATCAACCGTAGTTAAGCGCATTGTTTTGAAGCTGATTGACAGTTTATATGAATCGAGGAATGGTGCAAACAGACATCATTCGTAATAGTAATTCGAGAGCGCTAAAAAATTCAGTGCATATAGAGGATGTGAATGATGACAAATAGGCGATGCTTTACCAACTGAGCTACCACGGATGCTATCCCCTAATACACTTTACTGGGTACATATGTGGAATAAACGTGGCAGTGTCAGTCAGTGCCACCAACAGCCATGGTGGTGAATGTGAAACACTCTTTATCAGCCTTTATGGCGTCACGTAGCACGTGAACTTATAGCGAGCTGGCAGCTGACCAATAATTTCTCGTATACTAATACCTACATGCGCCAAGTCTGCCAGAATGAGACCCTCATTAATGAATGAAGCAAAAAAGTGTATATCGAAAGGCCTTTTGTTTCAATGTTAGACGCAATAATAATGAGATCTAACATACAATAATGCAAGAAAAGTATAGCGGAAGTTATTAGACCCAATTGTAATGTAAATGAAAGGAAATAAAAGTGCATGAAAAGATAACTTGACGTGGGCCTGAACTGAACCTGCGGCCTTCGAATAACGAAGATCGCGACCTCCGTTATTTGAAGGTCGCTGGGTCGGTTTGCGTTTTCTAGGAAAATTAGAAAATTTGCGTAATGTTATCTTAATTGACAGGTACACATGAAGTTTGATTTACAGGTCAGAAACTGAGTCGTCTAGCCTCCTGCGATTGAGTAATGCACTTAATGGTCACTTCATTCTTCATTAGACGCGAATCAGCTCTTTGACGCACGTGTGTAATGCTGTGTACGTGTGTCCATATTAACACACCACAACGCGTTCCCTCGCCGCAGGAGATGGAGCTGCGTCAAGTAGGTCACATCGCAGCTGTGCGTTGACATCACGCCCCCCTCGCAGAGCTCGCTAACGCAACTCTCTCTCACCTGCCGCGCGCTCGCCGCAGCGCCCGCAGCTGCCGCCTCGTCCATTCGTCTGCAACACCCACCGGTACCACCGCTAAACTACCCACCACAATAAGGGGAACGTGAATTGATCTGGTGTATGCTAACTTCAACGAAACCTCTCAGCGTGCGCTTCACTGACTACAAGGCCGTGGTAGTCAAGGCGAAACTTGTGCTATAGCTCCAGTCCAGCGCCCATGTTCGCTATGAAGAATCAACGAAGACGAAGTCTTGCGAAACGCTTTAATGAAACTTCATCTTGAGCTTCTCTTTCTGAATATGTGTGCCTGGCACGTGCTTTCCCGCTGCTCGTATTCGCCCAGCGTGGGATGCAATACGTCTGGTGGGCGAGAGCGGAGTTCCGACAGAGAGAAAAGAATAGCCAGAAAGGGAGAGAGAAGTAAAAGTATTGAACGAGAGAAAAAAAACTGCGCGAACAGAAAAAAATAACACCTCAATATACACATAGAGAAAGAAAGAGATATGAAAAACAAAACAAAAAACCCAGAAATACAGAGAGAGAAAGTGAAAGAAAAAGGAGGAGTCTCAAACAATTAAAGATGGAGAGAAACAGACAGACAGAGAAAAAAAGACACACAGGAAGAGCAAGTGAGAAACAGACTGCTAGGAAGACGACGTAAAGAAATACGGGCTTTTCTTATTATTCATTTTGATCACTGTGGAAGCGCGCCAGTTGCGAGTTTCAAAGAGCTGGCCATTTATTAACGTATGCAGCCCAGATTCCACCATCCGTATGGTGACAACGTTTGCACTGCCTTTTTTATTTTGATTTTTGTTTTATATACTTACATTCTACTGCAAGAGTGATTTCTTTTCGTTAGTAGCTCTTATCTTGGCTCTTCGCAATGGGAACGTTCTGTCCCTCACTTGGTATTTTATTTCTTAACGTGCTGTGCATTCTGCACCTCAACACTGGCGACTTCTGCGGCCGCTGTGTCTGAGCCGCGCCGCTGGGCACATTCGTCCGCTCTAATTCGCAAAAGCGACTGCGGTACAACGCGGAGACTGCAGGACCCTTGCGAGCGGTGGACTAATGTCCCTGTTTTAGGAGAAGACCAGCTTCTTACTGGTTTGCCATCTAGGCGTGCAAGATGGGCGTGAAGAAGCTGGAAAATTATGAAGAAGATAACGTGAACGCGAGAGACTGTTGTCGACCACTCAAGCACGAAAAACTAGACGAAAATAATGAAGAAAGTAACGATGGGAGAATACAAAAACCAGAGTTTGGCCCATAGAAGTTGAGATGAGACGTAATAGAATATGATTACAAAAAAGACAGCGGGAGCCAGTATTGATACGAATCAGCACTCAATGTGTGTAGGCGAACAGATTGACCAGTTGACACCTATAGTGCTAGGTTTGCGGCATCAGCTCCGTAGATGCATTTGAAGACTATGTGGAAGGTCACTACCTCGTCAAGGCGGTGACGATCGGACTCCTAATAATTGTCACTTTTATTCTTTTATTTTTCTTTTCATGAAGTTGATCCTTGCTTTTCGTTGGTGTGTCCCGTTTTGTTGTTTTTCTCGCTTTATGTGTGGGCACTTGGTGTAGCCACTGCGTGTGTGTGGATGTGTCTTGTCTTAATAGCCTCACCACTGTGGTGATGATTGTGGGTGTCTTGATAAATGGTTAGTAAGGATGAGTGAACGAGAACAGAACGATAAGAATGTCATAGCTACAAGAGCCACATATTTTGAGCTACAGAAGAGGAACAGACGAGCCGGAACAGACGAGTAGGTGGTGTCCGCACGTGGTGTAGAGACTAGTGCGTGCAGTTGTGCGTCAGTGGTATCCCACTTTTCGCACCCTTGGCGATAGTCACGCTGTCGCTCAAGTTCGTAGTTATATATATGGATATATATATATATATATATATATATATATATATATATATATATATATATATATATTGTGAGTACCACGTTATGCGCAGATTCATGGGCGGTGGCGAGGAACCACGCTTGTGCAAATAGACCTCATATACACATAACTTCAAAATATAACAAGCGCTTATTTCACAGCGCGTCAGGCATCTCCAGGTTCCATCGGCGACGTACTGTAGACATGGTGATTTGTTACTCAAACCTGCACTTTGATAAATTTCTAAGAAGGGCTGGTGTACATTGAGGAAGTTGCCCTTCTTCGAGGATCAAAATGCACTCGGCTTCAGTGAAAACGATGCATCCTTATCGGTACATTCATAAGGCCACCGGAGATGACAAGGTCTGCAAACTAAGGCGTTTGCAGAGTTCTCGATAGGCTGAACAAAGCTTCACTGCAGCAGCCCTCTTCCTTTATCGGTCTAGTTCGAACGAGAACATATGAGGCCCACGCTTCAGAATGGATAGAAAATGAAAATGGATCGAAGTGTTGCATCTCACAATGTTACGCCTTTGATCCTGGGCTCTCCGGAAGTAAAAACGGAGAGTAAACTGTTATCGGAATGAAATATCAGATATATTTGGCAGCCATTGTTGCCGAAAACCAGCGTCTGCGTATCGCACATATTTCAAAAGTGGCGGGAGAGGCCCATTGAAGCAAAAGTGTGGGAAACCCTCTGCATGCAGCCATATGTGTGCACATTTCCACGTAACCTTAAGGTGTACCATAAAGACGATAAATTCAAAGTGAATAATAATTGCATAAGTCTCGCGCCCCGAAATCACGATATTGTTATGAAGCAATCTCTAGCGGAAAACGGATTATTTCAGGCTCCTAAGCGTTCATTAAAGGGCATCGGAGCATCTGCCAATGAGTGCTCTTTGCGTTGCACACATATCGAAATGCGGCCACCGAGGTAGAGCATTAAACACGTGCCAACGAGATTAGGAGAGCAGCAGCTTGCGTTTTTGAAGGCATTGATCAAGAAAAATTCACGCATTTTTTTGAAGTAAATGATGACCACTGGGCGAATAGCGACTACTATAAAGGACGGGCCAACGAATAGACAGATGCATAAACGGATGTACGGATGGACACATGAACGAAGAGATGGGCAGAAGAACAGGTGAACGGATGGACGGACACACGAAAGGTGGATGTGACAGTTCTTTGACGTTCTCGCAATGTCGGTTTTTTACAGAGATGTTTTCTTTTTTTGTTTAAAATACGCACTACAAACTGAATCTCGCCTTCGTGTTTCACTCTTGAAGATGTACCTTTAGAATCCCCTAATTTTTTCACTCTTCTGATGTACAGCCAAACGCAGCTATGCAAAGCATTTCTCATCGCTTGTGTTCTTTGAATTATCCCCGTCACAAGTCATATTTTATCAACAGCAACACGCACACGCACAAACCTATAGGTGTTTACTTGCGGTTTTTGAAACCTGACGCTAGTCAACAAGGGTAGGACCTGAGAAGCTTCTATCCTAAAACGCTTGATAGTTTTAGTTCTGTGTGCAACTACAATACTACGCACCCCTTTAGAGCTTAAAACATCACGATAGTTACAGCGCGAGTACAAAAAGACGACACAGAGACAAGAGGGACACGAAGGTGTCCTTCTTGTCTCTGTGTCGTCGCTTTGTTCTGGCGCTATAGTTATCGTCATGTCATACCAACTTGCCCAAGCTTCCACACTTCTAAGTTAAAAACATTGTCATGGTAGCTGTATGTACACTTTGTTAAATCCTCTTAAAAACTGGAATAAGGTGCTGGAGGTTTGTTTGTTAACTCTGTATTACTGACTGTTGTTGAGTTAGCTTAGAAACACTAACACACCAGACCTACGCAGAATGTGCAGCAATGTCATAGCATAAGCAGAAAGAACGGTCGTACTACAGCGTTTTTCAAGCACTTCTTGTGGTGACAACCACCTGAACACTTGCATGGCACGCACTGCACCAGAACTCATCACAATTTTTCCAAAGCCCCACTACGCCATAAATTCTCAGTACGCGGAGTAGTGATGTACCTACTACACCTCTTTTAGGCATTTCGTGCACTTGGCTGAATGGGTTAATGATGAGAATGAAAATTTTGAATGAGACCTTTGTAAAATAGGTTTCATGTAGGGCTTGTTTTACAGAGTTAGGGAAAGCTTGAGAAGTTAAAAAAATACTTTGCAGGGCACCAGCGTCATTGAAATATTTGTGAGTGACTGAACTGGCTAACCTCCTAGATCTTCCTCCCTCCTCCTTGAGTCACTGGCTTAGTCGTGTTGCTCCATTAGGCAGCTCGAGGAGCTGTCCGGGGGACACACCATGTACCCACTACACGACGCACTTTGGCTTTCTAGAAGAGGGTCCAGGTTTCTTTGGCTGCTGAGACAGAACGGCTACCACGGAAGCCGTCTGAGCTGGTACCAGCCATGTGAGCACGCTTGACCTCTAACGGGGCACTTCCTCATCACATCTGTTCTTAGCAAGGAGAGGGCACGGTGATACTCTGCACTCTGAGGCTGAAGATGCTTTCCGACGAATGAAATATTGAAAGGGCTGCACAACCAACGTCTCGTCCACCTACCTCTACCAGGGTCTGCTTGTCGGAACGCGTCAGCAAAGAGCTGTCATGGCGTCAAGCAATTTTCCCAAAGAAGTAGTGAGACTGGATTTCGGACGGAACCAATCAGTTTGGCTCATTCAGCTTTAGTGCTGTTTCCGACCAAACGGCATCATCCATACACTTCAAAATTCAACGTCTGACACTATGGTACACTAAGGGGCTAGAATTAAGAATGTGTCCGGCGCTTCTGCTCGGCATATTGCACCTGCAAACTACGCACAATGTGTTTCACTGAAATGGGGGTGATGCCAACTGTGGTGTGTTCTTTTTTCCTAGTCTGTGAGGCTTGCGAACATGCCGCGCTGGGATTCGCCAAGCTGCTTCATTCTTTTCCTCCGAATGTAAGTTCCGAAATTGATTTATTGAGCACTTCTACATGTACGGTTTCTCGTTCAGCTGTGCCCTTAGGTGAAACGCTTTAGAGATGACGAAAAGTCCCCGAAGAACCATGCGAATGCGGTGATCCACTGGACACACGGCTGTAGGGTGGCCATCTTCCCAACTACGAAAGGGGTGGTTATAACTTTAGATCTTGCGCCCATGGACACTACAGCGCGCACAAAACAGTGTTGTGCACTTCGCTCAATAAATGGCCACTGCAGCCACACCAACGACAAATACGTTGCAGACGGCAGTAGTCGGAAGTGACTATTACTAGAAACTCAAGGGTAGTTCGGGACTGGGTCATGATACTCATTTTCATCCGCACACAATATGTGACCATGAGGACACTACTTTGTGTGCTGAAGACTGTTGTGTGTACAGATAGTAGTACACATGGTCGTATGTAGAGAGGGCTTTAACGGAGACTTCTTTAGGGGCGAATAACGCAAAAACTAGGTCGACGACGTTAGTTACATGCGGGCCAACAGTAACGACACCCACACGCTCACCACCAGTTTCAGGAAGCCAGCGTAGACTATCAGTCAGAAAAGCCATGCTATTGACAGTCACTGGAAATTGATGTTTTTCGTATGCTGAACACAATGCATCTCTGAGTGGCCAACTATTTACGCCGTTGCGTGATTAGCATTCGCCGAATTCGTTCCCGACAAGACAACCATAGTTTCCTAATATACACTAAAGGGAACTCTGGCGCTAGTGTCTACGGCAGCTGCAACGCACAGCGCTTCAGCGAGCATGGGAATGATGGATATAGTACACGCATTTGTCTAATCTTCGTACTTCTGGCCTGCTCCTGGCCCCGTGTGCGTTCGTGTGGCTTGGAGCTGTTTTCTCACGAAACAAAAAATCAGCAATTGTTCAGCGGTTGTGCTTCACCACCTTATTTTTTTCAAAGCTTAGCTTTTCAAATCAGGTCACAAAGTGCCAAAGTGTTCGTTATTTTCTTTAAAACGAAACCGTAACCAGCAATAAACGAAGGCGCAAGTGCGATTCGCCGCCCGCAAGTACGAAGACTAGGCAAATATGTGTACTACCCTTCATTCCTATGGTCGATAAACGATGGCAGCTTCAAAGTTCCCTCTAGTTAACTTTAGGAAACCCTATGGGGACAACGACGTTGAAGGCTTGAGTCTTCAAAGGCGTACATGACATTGAAGGCGCCTTGAATTAGTAAGATAGATGACCCTGGATGTCAAAAGGATTGCAATGTCTGCGTCTTCTTTCACGTGCTTACTTCAATGTCAAGAAAGAAAGTAAAGTTTCATATTCATAAACAAACAAACAAACAAAGAAAGCAGTATATATATTTCACGAAGAAGTACTAAAACACCAGTTTCTCTCTGTGTATATCCATGTGACAAGGTAAAAATTGGCACCGTATCTGCATCACTGCAAATGTCGTCGAAAGACGATAGTCTTCCGCCTGGAAAGAGTGAACAAAACGTGTATTTATGTTGTGCGTGAGAAAATGAGTGAATTGTATTCTGGAGGTGCTGCGTTAGCGTGTCTCGATCCATGCAGCGAAGGCGAACGAGCGCATCAAGGCACGTCAGACACGAGAGATATCTGGCAGTTATCTCCAACAACGCTTCAAAAAACGAAGCAAGGCGTGCGCGTCTGTCTCGGAAGCGATATATAAGCTGTAAAGTGCAAAGCGATGGGCAGGTGCTACCACCATGTCGTTTTAGCGAAGCGTTGGAAACACTTTCCTTTTGGGCATAGCGTTACATTGTCAGCGCTGCGTGATAAACGCTACAGTCCTCAGAATTACTTATGTATGCCTTCTCTCGTAAAAAGACACACATACAGAATACTGACGTGTTGTTATGGTGCCTCAGATACGCGCAATAATTGTTTCGGTTTGGCAATTGCACAAGTATGAACGCTGAACCTTGAGCAGTATTGGTGGGCGCAGTGGATTTCGTTCCCCGTTAGGGGTATCGTTAGGTGCTGTTTGGGTATTCTTACGGTGAAAAAACAGGCACCTTGTGGTCTTCCTTCAGAAGTTGACTGTACCACGGGACGGCGTTAAGCTCTCCCTTAGTAGAGTACTAAGTATACTGTAAATCATTACTCACTCTTTCTATCCCCCCCCTAGTACTCTAAATCATTATGCAGTTTTTCAAAACACACCCAGACAGACCATATTTCTTGCGTCGAAGTACCCCATGAAAGACTTTCATCTTTACAAAACAATAAAGTGGATAGAATTGTTCCCGTTCCTGATACTGTCCCACATGAATGTGTATTAGAGTGGGCGCTTCGTTAGTACGAAAGAACTGGAAACCCCAGCCGTTCCTTCCGTACTCTGACAAAACGTGTGATATATATATATATATATATATATATATATATATATATAGTCCAGTAGATTCTCCGTGAGCGGCCACAACGTGGTTTATTTCGACGTTTCGGCCTAGAGTCTGGCCTTCATCAGGAGGTGCGCCTGTGGCCGGCCTACACAAGACCGGCCACAGGCGCACCTCCAGTCGAGCAGGTCTAACGGAATTTCCCTAAACATGCACCAACTACAGCCATCATCGGAAACTCGCAAACAAGGTATCTACATCGGCATTTCAACCCACATGAGAAGACGACACCTGCAATCATTTCCATCCGCGGAGCCGCTACATTCGACATCGAGAAAGAGCTTGCTGGCATACCACTTAATCCTGATGAAGGCCATACTATAGGCCAAAACGTCGAAATAAACCACGTTGTGACCGCTCACGGAGGATCTACTGGACTATATGCAACGCTACGGCCACTCAACCACCATGCCTGCCTATATATACACACACACACACACACACATATATATATATATATATATATATATATATATATATATATATATATATATATGTATATATATATATATATATATATATATATATATATATATATATATATATATATATATATATATATATATATATATATATATATATATAGCCTCTTCACCGTATGTTTCCCGCTGCTTATCTAGGTAATTCCTGACAAGAAGGCGTAATTCATGCTGTGTGGGACATGTGCGTTTTTCAGGCCTGCGGCGTGCTTCCGCAAAACAGGGTCACTGCCACGGTACGTAAAATGTCCCTCTAAGAAAATTTCTTTTTCTCCAATTAGAGGCAACCATGAGCTGCATGCGAAGAAGCGCATGAATTGTCTTGAAGTTCTGTTTACCACGGACATCTTGCCTGATGACAAGGCATCCTTAATTAGTTGAGCCATGAATTCACTGTTGTTTCTATTGTTGTTACTCGTCCCGGACTGTTGTTGGAACACGTAAGGCAGGTTCATCGCCAATGCACGCGCAGTACGTGTGTTCATAGCGCGTCCGCAGAATCTTGTCGCCCGACTCCATCACGTTATTACTGAAAGAGTTCAGCGGAGAGAGGCCACAACGTCTAACCAAGCCTTTTACACAAGCGTGAACGCGCTACTGCGTAAGCACGTTATCGCAGTGCTTGGGTGAGATGTTGCACTGTGAGTGTGGTTACACACCGAATTGAGCTTGGCGATAACCTGCTTCTTATCTAAAAACGTGCCATGTCCCCGAAGTAAATCATGATGAGTGGGCGAAGCAGTGGTATCGCTTGGTGTTGCCGTAAACTATCCGTGAATATTACCATTCATTCATTTAAAAAATTGATAAAGCAGTGTATGGTTCTACACAATGCTTATTCGCCATAAATGGTAAGCTGTGTCGTGTTGTGAATTTCGCTTTGCCTTCATTGTTTTGTTTTGCGGCATAGAATATAACCTCAACTTGGCAACGAGAAGTTCTGTGCACATTTCTCTGGTGGGTATTGTTTGCAGTATTACGAAATGGATCGTAGAGGCGCAATATACTGCACCAGCTAGTCGTTGTCGGTGACCATCGTCGTCATCAGCTTCGTCGTCATCGTCATCGTCATGCCATATAGCAGGCACTTTGCACGCATTGTGACATGATGGCAGAAAAATTTCCTTGTGCGTCAGTGGACAAGCTTGACATTAAAGCGACTCTGAAACGGTTTCATGAAGTTTTGTCAGCTTCTAGACAAGAGCATCATCAATCCATTCGCACCCCAGATTTAGTGACCCGCCATGAAACAACGCCACTACGGACAATTATGTGATACTCTCTTTCTCATCTCTGCCTATCTTCCTCAACTAATGAGGTGCACGCTGGCATCGCTGGAGATCGCAGAGCATTGGCGTGCTCGACAATTTGAGCTTTTGGCAGCCCAGACCTCCGAAATCGCACGCTGACAGGTTGCGTGAAGTCTCGGAGGCCATTACATAGTCCGCACAGTAGCGCGCACGCCGTATGGCAACAGAGACGAAGATTGCGGAATGGTTTATTACTGATCTGAAAGGTACCGCCACCATACAGTCCATCGAACTTAGTTTCGCGCATTCTACAGCCCATAACGACCAATCAGTTCACACATTCTACAGCCATGGTGACGTGGCTGCTGACGTGCTCTGTTCATAGCAAGTCGCGGTTATGCCTTCATCGCATGTCGTGCTGTGAATGGTCTCCTGAAAAAGCGCATAGCCGAGTCGCAACAATCTGCACCAATATGCAGTAGTTCGCAAATTTAAGGCGTTGTAATAAATCACACAGTTTAGTTACACAAATAACCCAGGGGACATGGTTTACCGGTCCACTGTGTTTGTACAAAATCGCGAAAACCGTTTCAGGGTGCCTTTAAGAAGCTTCGGCCGAGCTTCGGTGAAGTGCCCCTGTTATCAATTCAAGCGCGTTGTGTGAAATACAAAAGGTTGTTGTACTATGTGCCTGACGCTTTTCGACACCGAGCACTGGAAGATAGCATTTTGTGCCATCTCCCTTCTACCACAGTTAAGACAGTGGTCAATTGTGACGACTCTTCATTGTGGTAACTTCTCACACGTACGCAAAACCCTCCATCTTCTAAACCAGTCAAACTCGCGCATTTCACCGTTTACGTGACTGCAACGACATTGGTTTACGTTTTTTGGTGCTGCATTCTTTTTCCTTCTATATGCTGACTGCGCTACTTGTCACCAATTCAATTATCTCCTTTGATAGAACATCTTCCAGAGTGAATGGACCTATTGATTCAACTGTGATTTTTAAGCCATCAGCAGCTCTGTAAAACTTTAGCGTAATTTATCTGCGTGGTCTAATGTACAAAGTTAGCGTTCAAGTTTCTTATAGTGTACTACTCCAATATATCAATAGTCTGCACCTGCGGTGATTCCCATAATCGAAGAGCTCAGCGCTGAGTAAGCACGTGAGTGCATCTGATGGGGCCATCAACCTAATGAAAGTTGCTGGAAATCATTGCAGACGGAAGCGGTTGTTACAAACAGGTAAATTCTGCAGGTGAGCTTTCTTGTTCGTACTACTAGAAAATACGGCCTGTCGGTCAAAACAAGCCTCACCCCTTCCCCCCCCCCCAACACACTTGAGTAAAAGGCGTTAGGAGCTACAACAACTCCCTGGTGCCACACAGCCACCCTAGAGGAAGGGCTTGAGTTGGGATCATAATGGCGGGATTTATCATTTTAAAGTAAATATAAGTTATTACTTTAATTGAATAGGTTGGTTGCTGTTCCTTTTCGAATTTCGTAGTTAATAAAACGCAACATAAAGAAGTGCACATGTCGCAGCGAGAGTACGAGAATCGTTCTAACAAGATTCTACTCGGGTCGAAAGAACCCTAGATGCTTACGTGAAATATGTCGTCATTTACGCTTTGGTAAACGGGTAAAATGAGCAGTGGGAACTCTGCGATTCGGAATCGCTAGATGTCCGTGCGACAAACTTGCTCAGGTTTGTCAGAGGTGGAGCTGCAATATACTTTTTCTTATCAACACTAGGATTTATTCGCTTACTTTAACGCAAAACTATTCGTCCGTCAGTCTGTTGCTGTAGGTCCAAAGATCAGCCACCCGGCAAAAGTTCAATACATGGTCAACGCCCAACCATCTTGATTAGGAGACTGTGTTCACACATGTCAACATTGTCAATGAAAAAGGAAACACAATGCATATTTCAGGTGCGAAGTCAATACGTACGCCTTAGGTAGACTGTTTCTTTATCTCGAAAATGCATATACAGGTATGCATAAAGACTGCAGCATTCATTACGCTGCACTGACAATGCGAAGCTACGAAGCGAAAAGCGAGTGCTTCCAACACTTTGCCATCATGACACAATGGCGCCACATAGCAGTCAGGATTCATTGTAAAAAGAACCTTCGTTTCTTCAAACTACTGCCACATGGCGCCATATCTCACGCAGAGCTCACTGATCTTCTCGTGCAGAACGTCAAATAAGCGTTTTATTTACTCCCTGCAGGTAGAAGACTATTGTCTTACGGCGTCGTTTGCAGGGCAGCATGAGGATACGCGCCAATTTCTTGGACCAAGGTCCGAGAATGAAAAACTTGGATCCGGAGAACTTTGAATGAGCCTTTTCATCCAAATGGGTTCCTATGTTTGATTCTCTTTCTCTTCGTTCGTAGCAAGCTCCCACATCGCCCGCAATAATTCAGATTCCCTCAGCACCACTTTGAATGCTTGCATTGCATGGGGCACACACTAGTCTTTTTCTTAGGGACACAAGGACGTCATGCAATATAGGAGTGCTACCTAGAAAAATGAAGGGGGTCAATCGATAGAATTTAAGGTGTTTGAAGTGGCCTCATAGGTCTCAGTGCTATATTAAAGCCGATATTCTATCTTGGAATACTTCAACGCAGAAACTGTGGTCTGTCTGTCCGCTCGTCCGTCTGTCCACCAGTGATGCTAACCTAAGACGACGTTCTATCTCGAAATTGACCTTCGCAAATTCTCTAGATTAGAGGAATATTCTCTAATTAATGATAAAGCAGTGTTTTAAGCCCGCAAATAAATATACGAAGGAGCTCATCACAAGGGCTTAATCGCAAATAAAAAGGTTATTTGAAAAGCTGATTGATCTTCAATTAGGTATTAAGACGGTGTGCCCTTTGGCGAAGCTCTGGTGAATTTTTTTTAAGTAAAGTCTCATATGACCACCATCTGAACTCTTTTATTCAATATGTTCGGTGGAGTTGCATATAAAGTGCTTTCAGATGACACCAGATGCTACAGCCAGAGTGAGATTTGCCTGGTAAGTTCCCTCTGCACACGCATTGAAGACAAACATGTGATCATTGAGGTCAAATAGAAGTCCGTGGCCCCTTCTTTAACTTGCTGCTGCTGAGGTGGTGGCGCATTCCTAATTTTCCACTTTTACAATCCATTCTTTATTATTGATCAGCAGATTTACGTGCGCCTGTTTTTACTGGGAGATAGCTATGCATATCCCCTGTACATTCAA
The DNA here is from genome assembly GCF_043290135.1 of Rhipicephalus microplus. Lineage (NCBI taxonomy): Eukaryota > Metazoa > Arthropoda > Arachnida > Ixodida > Ixodidae > Rhipicephalus > Rhipicephalus microplus. Next base: position 146,189,767 of record NC_134700.1, on the reverse strand, counting down.
TTAGCTATCAGCCTGGCTAAATATTTTTGTCACTTTTTTTTCACCCGGTCTTTTCACGACAAAAAGACTGAAAAAACCTGAACACGGCTTCCCGCCTCTTTTTACCACGTAGTTTCTGCAATATTGAACTTGCATAACATTGCCGAATCTTCAGTCCTACTTTCGCACCGTTTCCTCTCTAATCCTTAAGTTGTTAAAGATGAAGACATTGCTCGGCTAAGGCACGCAGTGAACGGGAACTTGACGTGTTTATTATTTCAAGGTACCTTACAGATGCCATGAGGGGCATTGAGTAAGGGGAGCAAACGCAAATTATTTGCACATAGACATGACAAATTGGAAATCTACAAAAGAAACAATGGTGAAATAATAGCTTAAGTAGGAAAGCATTACAGTTCAACATGTAGTACCTAATATGCACGCATGGTAACAGTAAACAAGACTGTGCGTTGCTTCCGCATCAGAAGGGAGCAGATGCAAGACACAGTCTTCGCGCACATAGTTGTGACAATCGTCAAAGCGAGTTCTCAGTTTAAGAAATGGCAAACAATGAAAAATACTACCAACGCATGACTTAAAAATGATAAATTTGATGGTATCAACACAACAGGGTGTGTTTCCTGGGCAATGAAAATCGCGCACATTAACGGAGTGAATGATGTTGAGTGGCTCGAAGCTTCGAACTGCCACTCAGAACAAACTTACGTGACGTGATATATAACGTAACTTATCAAACACTTATGATGAGAATAGTGTAAAGCCAAAAGCTGCCAAAAACCATCTTTGCGCTGCGATGCGGCATCTGCTCGCATAAGCTTGTGAAGAGGCTCGATAAGATACCACGGAATGTACGAACGTTTGTCTGAGAGGCAATGTGGTCTGGCAAACTATTCCAGAGAAGAATGGCACCTGGGAGCGCGGATTTATTGAACGTGTTTGTTGAGCCAAATACACGAGAATAGCTAAGATGATTGTGTAGTCTACGTGAAATAATATATGGTTTTTGCCGACCGGTAGCGGTGAATGGTGATTAATGGGTAATTTTAATAGAGAACAAAAGTAAGGCAATGTCGTAGACGAATCATGAAGAGTAAAATTGCAAATTCCCATTTTATATGAGACACACTATAATAGAGACTGTATAGCTTTTGGCCACGAAACGGCTTGTTCTATTCTGGATTCTTTCTCATGAATGAATTAGGTATTTTTATTAGGAAATCAACCTGAACAGGCATATACTAGTTGAGGGCAAACCACTGTCAAGTAAAATAATTTGTGAATATTTTATTGTGCATCTTTTAAGTTACAAAGAAACCTTATGATTTGCAAGTGTTGGCAGAGATTGCTCTATTGCTGTCAAAGCAAGATAGATTAGGGTGCAGTAAACGCTCAAGTACCAATATTTTGTTGCAGTCGATAGAATGAACTTATAATGCTTTAAGAAAATTTGGATTTTCTAGGTTTATGTGCTTCATCTGTATTTCACAGAGCATCACTCACTAAAGGCGCTCATCACGTGCGCGTGCATGCCGAAGGCTTAAGACGGCTGTTTCATATCCACAAAATTTAGCATTTCGTAACCTCGCATTTCAAAATCGCTATATACCCTTCACTTGGCCCATTGGAACACCAAGACAGTCCTAAATGAAAAGAACATCAAAGACCAACATGTATTATTTTTACACTCTTTTCAATTGAAAGAGCGTGGTTACTAAGTAACGCCTTTATTCATGCCGTGTAACGCGTCATTTCCTGACACTTACGAAAATCTCTATATAAGGTTGAAGAAGAATACGCTTTAGAAGGCCATCTCTTTACCCACGCTGAGAGTGGTAAATTGGCCACTGCGCTCTGATACTTGTGTCGGTAGTCGCAGCCCGTTTTCAGCTCTCATAGTCCTTGTTATGCCTGGGATTCTAACCCAAAGTGCATTGCTTCGGCGAAGTATTCAAGTTGGTATCATTTGATGCAATTGCCACCAACATTGATAGAATGCCTGACGCAACCAGCTCAATACCATCGAGCTGTCTGATGCAATGTGCGTCAACCAAGGCGGCAGTCTGACGCCATCCACGGCAACTCTTGCGGTGCGCCTGAGGCAGCCTGAGGTAACCGACGGAAAGCGCTCACGCAACGTTCGGTAAACCCCCTCACGCATTGGTCCGATTCCAATCAGTAACCAGCCTGTCGCGGTTCCTGATTGGAGGATTCGAATTATTGGCTGATTCAAGGGATCCCCAAGGGCTATAATTGAACCAAGCTGCGCGAAGACGCAAGGGCGACCGAAGAAATTCCGAGTCATCTTCACACCTCGGTGCGAGCTGAATAAGCTGTCGGCTTCAGGGCTGAATATGTGACGCCTTTGTTTATACTGTACATAAATGCTACCTTAACTCACCGCCACTTTGTTCACGTCTATACGCTCTGCGTAGATGTAGCCTCGAGCTTAGATACCCAATGCCCACCACATCCTCTTCAAGTGCTATTTACTCCAATAAATAATGTTTTGCTTTTGTTAAAAAAAAGACGCCACAGTACTGAAAAAAAAAGGTTAAAAATCCCTACAGTGGACGGCTTCGAAAATTTCGACCACCTGGGGTTCGTTAACGTGCACGCAAATCAAAGCACACGGGCCTACAGAATTTTTGCCTCCATCGAAAATGCAGCCGCGACAGCCAAGATTCCATCCTGTGACCTGCGGGTCAGCAGCCGAGTACCGCAGCCACTAGTCTACCATGGCGGAGCCACCTGGCCAAACTTTGACCTCTTCCTCAACGCTACCATCTTGATCTGGTGGTGGCCTTCACACTCCTGAACATTCTCGATCAAAAAGCAAACATTAGGCATATCTGAGAGACAAAATCAATATACAAGCAGTAGGTGCTGTGTTTCTCTATACGTTTTTTGGTGCTGCATTCTTTTTCCTTCTATATGCTGACTGCGCTACTTGTCACCAATTCAATTATCTCCTTTGATGGAACATCTTCCAGAGTGAATGGACCTATTGATTCAACTGTGATGTTTAAGCCATCAGCAGCTCTGTAAAACTTTAGCGTAATTTATCTTCGTGGTCTAATGTACAAAGTTAGCGTTCAAGTTTCTTATAGTGTACTACTACAATATATCAATAGTCTGCACCTGCGGTGATTCCCATAATCGAAGAGCTCCTGTGTTGTTTTTCCAATCAGTGCTCTCGCGAACATTGATATCTCTGA